>NC_028638.1:54268153-54393532 GCF_001406875.1 Solanum pennellii
CCCCCCCCCCCCAACCCCCACGATCACCACACTTGTTCATTTTTTTTTCTCATAATAAAATATTAGATTACTAGTAGTTATTTATAAGTAAATGATCCAATGCCAAAGGTGGAGACCCTACAGCACAGGCTCTCCTAATATTGCATGGCCACATGCCTCTCTTTTATTATCCACACAACATATTATTATAATTATATTAAACTCATATATCCCAACTGGCCAACTTTCAAAAAACACAACTATGCCTGCGACGAGTTTAACTGAATTTATTATTTTATTTTTTTATTTTTAATTTAATTTGATATAATTTAATTTTTAATGTAAAATAAATTATGCGTGTATTTGTTTGTGTGATTATAAAATAAAAAACAATGAATCATATAATAGATAGAAGGAGTATTAAAATACCAAAAAAGGAAATCAAAATTTAAGATGATAACGAAAAGTGAAATACTCACCAAGACTTGTATAACCGCAAAGAGGGGGGAAAAAAAGAAAGAAGAAAGAAGAAAGAAGATCCATTTGTGATTGGTAATGATTCTTACATGATTTGCTATACATCAAAAAGAATTTAAACTAGTATTATGAATAAGAAGAAAAGGATGGTGATATAGTTTAATAATTAATTAAAGTGTTGCTGCTCTGGCCATGGCCAAAAATTGGTGTGATCATCAACTGGAGTAAACATGTTGCAGAATCCTTCATTTTGGACCGTTGGATCAATATTCTTGTGGCAATGGGTGAGATGATCAGGTGGTGTTGATGAGGTCTGAAGAAACTGGGCCAGAGGGACTGGGCCGGGTTCGGGTGGAAAAACATTCTTGGAGTAAAATGGGCTGTCACCTGATGATGTCCTTGTTCCCAGATTTACGTCTATGCTGTTGTTGTTATTGTTGTTGTCGTCACTTCCGTTATTACTCCAACATCCTTCGTTTTCTTTGTTCAGATTAAACATTATTCCGCCTCCGCCTGATGATTCTCTCTTCTTCACACTTAATAACTGCAGCTGTTGCACCACATTATATCAATATGAATAAATTACTTCAATTTATTGTAGTTTTGGAATTTTAGATGAATTTAATTACTACCTCGGAATGAAGTTCCTTGTTTTGGGCCTTGAGTGCGTCATTATCAGTTTTAAGTGAATCAAAATGTCTTTTCAACATCTCATAATCTTTTTCCAATTGCTTTGTCTTCCACCTTGCTCTTCTGTTCTGGAACCATATAGCAATTTGCCTGGGTTGCAATCCCAAAGCTCTAGCCAACTGTATTTTCCTCTCAGGCTCAAGCTTATTAGCCACTTCAAAGCTTCTCTCCAGTGCTTTCACTTGCTCCATATTGAGCCTCCTCTTCTTCTCCCCTAATAATTGCGATGATCCATCCTCATCTGACAGTTCATTATCGTCCACACGCAAATCATGATGATTATCGCACCTCTCCACACCAGAAAACGACATCGATCTCCTCATTAACATGGATGGTACACCTGCACATATAAATTAAATAGTGACTGTCAAGTATCACTAAATTTAACAAACTTTAACTGAATCCAGTAATTTTATATGTAAAACGTTGCTAATTTCAACAAATATTCAATTGTGATATGAAAAATGAAAATTCAATTCATGTGATAAATGAAGAAAAGAATCGCTAATTCCTCAACTAGAAAGATACGTGAGCATGAAAGAAGGATTAAGTGGAACAGAATTGATTGACGATAATGTTAATCGAGCTATGTCTGAGTGAAACTTGAAGAATCATAATTCAAAAATATATATGATATGAGTTCAATTTAAAACGTGAATTCGCGTCTTGTAAGAGAGAGAAATTATTAAACTTACCGTGATTGAAGTGATCTTGATGAGGAAGAGAAGGAGAAGGAAATAGTTTAGGAGAAGTGGAAGGAAGGTGATGATTGTTATCTTGAAAATTGAGAGAAATATCAGGTGTAGAAGGAAGAAAATCCATGATCCCTCTACTACCAGAAATCATGTTAGCTAAAAAAATCTTTAGTTAGCTACTGTATTTATGTAATGCATGTCAGCTATGTAGGGGGGTGGGCGGGAGGGATCAAGGGTGTTAAAAATATTTTTTTATAAAAAAAAAAGCGAATTTATATTACTAGACAAAGTGTCGAGCGATCTTTTATTTAAAAAAAAAAAAGGATGTTAAGTAAGAGAAGTGGGAACATGGAATTGGGGGAAGGGAGGGGGACATTAACATGGGGTGGGAAGATGGCAAGACTGGAAGCCAGCTAAGTTATACTTAACAAATTAGAGCATATAACGTGACGTGTTATTTATTTTATTAGACTCTTCCCAATATTCTTCTTACCTGCAATGTGATGTGCTCTTGTATTAATGCTCTTAAACTTTTCCTATTTTACATCACATGAAATCCATTATAACCTAGCCTTAAATCTCTTTTTCTTGTCATTTGTCAATATAGATCAGATCTTCATTCTATGCACACTAATATTCTTATAATCGGATAAATTTGTATAATATTTGAGATACAATCTTTTTTTAATAATACAACAACGATTGGAGAAGGGGATATATATTTCGTTACTATATATATTAAATTTTTTCTATTGATAGAGCTCACTGAATGAGCTAGCCCTCAACCATTGATTTAACATGTAGTTTTCAAGGAAATATGTCATAGTGTAAAAGTTGTTTTCACCATATCAATCAATATATTATAACTGGTTATTTACGTTACTAAATGTAAGGCTATTAAATTAGGCTTAATATGCCAATTAATCAGTTACATATTGTTGTAGTACAGCATTGATAAAAATTTGGAAACAAAATGTCAACTTGAAGTTCTTAAAAGCTATGCCCTATAATGGATAAAAGTTAAATTCATAAAATAAGAACCAGGGTTGGCTCTACCGGCGTAGGAAAAAAAAACAAGTGTATTAGGCCTTTAAATTTGAGGGGCACGATTTTCTTTAGCAATAATAGGTTTTTTATGTATTTATTACTGAGTATTATTTGTAGAAAATGTAAAATTTTCATACAAGAGGAAAGAATTATTCGAAAAAAAGCTTATCACGTCTAAAACATTATGTCTCAAAAATAAATAAATGAATTGATTATAATAAATTCCATTAAAACAAAAATAAAATTTAAGAATTCTATTTTACTTTGACTTTAGATCACTAATATGTTTAAGGCACGATAATAAAAATCACACAGTTATATAAATAATAAAAAATGATGACTCTACAATGTAGGGCTAATGGTTTATAAGTAGAGGGATGTATATAGTTGTAATTAAAATGACATGGTGGAGTCAAAATCAAGCATCAAATTTGGGACACACCTATTTTAACTTGTAGGAATCATTCTGCACTCAATTATTGTAATATGTCGTCTGTGTTGGTGATAGATTAACATTTGTCTATTTAATAAAAGGCGACTAGTTTAGCATCTACATTTGTAGCACTGTTCGATAGAAAATTCGTAAATAAATTATATATAAGGAAGAACAGAAACGATAAATAATTTTTTCGCAATACATTTAATTTAAATTTAACAATAAGATGCATATGTTAAAAATAAAAAATCTTACATATTATTCTCAACTTGAATTATCAATATTTGGCCTGGTAGCATTAAACAAACTGTTTATCTTTTTTATTTTTAATTTTTTCGATCCATAAATCATTTTGAAGTTCGATTAATTCATACGAAGTTATTATCGAAAATGCCACTTCAGATATTTCACTTTTAAGGAAGTGAGAACTTTGATACATGAAGGGATATTTAGAGTTAACTTCTCAAATTGTATTCAAATCGTATAAATAACGTATGAAGTCATCAAATTAGGCTCATGATATTTCCTACAAATTAAGTAAATCATGCTAGAGAATTCTATTTTTCTTTTTCTCCATGAAATGTTTATAAATCACATCAAACTAGCTAAGAAATTCATTCAAGTTGAATAACCATTTAGCTATTTAAAAAAAAAAATGGTTATCTTTCACTAAGAGCCCGTGGATTGACTTTAAAAAATAGATTTTAAGTTAAAAATAAAAATTCAAATTTAAATAATTTTTATATAAAAAAAAATAGAAAGTATAGGAGATCTACTTTTAGTTTTTTAACTTATTTTAAGTTATTTAAAATTATTTTAACATTTTAAATTTATTTTAACTAATTTTTTACTTATTTTAAGCTATTTTTATATTTATCAAACACACTAATTTAAAAATAAATTTAATCAACTTTTAACTTTTAATTCAATCTAAACGTCATCTAAAATCTTTACTCATCATCCAATATATATAAGTAGATTTTTTTATTAAAAAAATAATTAAAGGGATTGTCAGAATTTACGTAAAATGAGGAAACAATTGCTGTACTTGTACTGTGAGTGGGAAAAAGAAGCACAGTGGAAGCTTTTTTGATGTGAATTAGTTTGTGGGGGGAAAAGAGTATGCTTTACCGCACACCAAATCAGTCATAGGGAAAGCTGGGGTGACACTTTCTAACAAACTTTTTTTTAGTTTCCTGTCAATTGTTAGTGCTAAAAGAAAGGCAATGCTCCACCAAAAAAAAAGGATATTTGAATTTTTTATCGTCGACCTTAAATTTTGTGGCTATAATTATTCGATACTTGGTTAAAAATAACATATATATATAATGAAGTAGTAGTGGAAAGCATGAGATTGGTAGTTTTGGGCAATTAAGGTGACTTGTGTTAGGAAAGTAGTGAAGATGGTATCTCAAATGAAATTGTTTAGATTTATGCTTATTAAGAAATGTTTAAGTTCATTTACTAGAAGAGTGATTGTTTATTTCACAAACTATCAGTTTTTTTTTAATTTGTAATTGTTGGACTTTCAATCGTACTACAAAATTGCTATTTTATCTATGCAGTTAGTTCTATACCTTGACCGGAAGGTGAAAACATTTTATCTTAGGGTAGGTAATGACAACATTTTTCGTCGTACAAAACACACCCTTTATGTTTTAATGGATCGAAAAAGAAATGAAATGAGTTAAGTAAAAATTTAAAGAATCCCATAGTGTAATTCAATAATTACACTCTGTCCCGACAAATTTAGTATTTACTAAAAATCCCTTAAAATTGTTGTGCCGTGATAGTTTACTAAAACCCTTTATGTTTTAATGGGTTGATTATGAGATTAGGGCATCTTTTGATCTGTACTGGATCTTTAAGCTGATGGGCTTTCAGATTAGTACCTACTCATAAGTTCACAATCTTAGATATAAAGGATGAAAATTAAGAAAAATTGAGTGCATCAAGTGCTATGCATTTTATTGGGCTTAAGCCCATTCTATTTGTACCAAGGCCCAATTCACTGTTTATTAAAAAAAAAAGAGGAAAATTACGCAACAAAGCAAACTTATACTATTTAATTACTCTCATCATAACTACAGTTTGCTATAATTACAACTTGCGACTAACATTGTACATTAATTACGTGGCTGACTTCGAATTTGTATAATTAGTCATATTTGTATATGTATAATTCGTCAGAATATACAAATACATATGTATAATATAGAATTATTTTACCTATATACATATACAATTCACCTTTCTCCCACTCTCTGCCCTCTCTCGCTTGCCTCTCTCCTCCCTCTCCCAATCTCGCTCGCCTCTCTTCTCCCTCTCCCAGACTCGCTTGCCCTATACACAAATGTATATTTATAATATACAATTATATAGATATACAATTCACCCCTCTCCCACTCTATGCCCTCTCTCGCTCACCTCTATCCTCCCCCTCCTAGTCTCACTCGCCTCTCTTCTCCCTCTCCCAATATCTCTTGCCATATATACATATGTATAATATACAATTATCTAACCAATATGCATATACAGATCACCTTTCTCCCATTCTTTTCCCCCTCTCTCTCTCGCCTCTCTCCTCTCTCTCCCAGTCTGGCTCGCCTCTCTCCTCCATATAACGTGTAGCTACAAATTGTAATTATCAAACTATAGCTATGGAGAGTAATTAATATATTTAAGTGGCTATATGTAAAAGTTTCCCAATAAAAAAATCATTGTGAACAAAGCCCATAAATATAAAGGTTTGAACTGCCTGAATTATTTCTTCTTGAGTTTTCATATTTTTATAAAAGTCTAAACTTATGAATTATTTTGAAACTCTAGCGAGCTTTTGAATATTATGAATCATTCCTTGAAGTTGAACTTACAAATGTTTGAACCCCATAAATTTGTTTGAACCCCTTAAATTTGTTTCTTGATTTTAGAACTCCAACAAATATTTGAACCCAATGAATCGTTACACAAACATTTGTGGTTAATTGACTATTGTAGTCAATAGAGAATTTTTTTTTTCTTTTTTTTCAGGTTCAGCTTTTCTAATAATTATTTTTTTTGTAGAAAAATAAATTTCTTGAAATAAGAAAAAAGACAATGTGGAAATATGAAAAATAAGTTTCACGATGACAAACATATTAACTTATCTTCTTTAAGTCTTCATTCTACAACAAATCTTATTTTCAACCATTCCACCATTTCACGACATTACCCTGATAATATTAGTCAAAATAACATACCACTACTTTCAGGATAATAATTTTGTTTACAAAATTAAACATAGTATAGTCAAATATTTTTTAATAATACCTTTTTATGTAAAATATTTTCTTACATAATGAAGACACCCGCAGTAAAGTCATAATCGGATTGGCGGAAGAAAGAATAAATAGTGGCCATTAAAAAAAACCGTTAACAATTCTCAAAAGTCGTAATCTCAGAATTACAAACAAAAATATTCCACATGGAGCGGGGATGGATTCGTCAGTTTGTGGCCTGGACGGATTCTATCGTCTAATAGACGGTAGGGTGATTTAAATGATCAGCTTATAATATATTTTTTTTTTTTTAAAATAAATTAATATTTTTTTATTATTTAATTAAAAGATATTAAAGTTGAAAGAATAAAATTATTTTAAAAAATGAAATAATATAGATAAAATGTCATTCTAGTCATATTTTCCGACCAAAATTTTTTTTCCTATAATATATAATACTATACATTTTTCTGAATTGCAAACTATGCTCTATAGTCTATACTCTAAAAAATGCAGTAGACGGCAAAGGTGCCTAGGAAAAATTTCATTCAAATATTAGTGACATATTCAGACGTTAATTAAATCTGTATATCTTACTATGATTTACTTATATATAAAATAAAAATAACTTGTTTAAGCAATGAACTTTTTAATAAAACCGTCTTTTGTGATGTAATGGAATACCAACTTTTTGTAACACTTTCTTTTAAATTACTAAATGTCTAACTATGTAATTATTATATATTTTCATACTTGATTAAAGTAAAGAGTATTTAATATGTTTTAAAAGCAAGAGATATTAAACTCAATTCCTCATTGATTCTCAATACATCAGTTTTTTTCTAAGTTTTTTTTCTCTATATCTTTTAGGAGCATGTGCCTCTAGATCTCTTTTAATCGAAAAAGCTAAGTATAATCCCACTTAAATTTGCAATAATACTCCCTTTTGGATACATTAATTTAGAACAATCACATATCATATTTAATTAAGAGAATTATTTGATCAACTACCATTTATCTCTTATAATAAACATTAATTACCAAGTAGCGAAAGGTTAATTATTAATTTTTTTACATAAATGTTCTCAGATCATTGTTAGGCAAAGCTAAACTTGGAGGAAAAATTAACACTTAATTTTCGAAACATCAAATTTAAACGTCTAAAAAATTATTTATTGTGAACTGAAAAGAATATAAAATATTAGCTTGGATAGCGTCTAGTTTCAGAAAATGAGGTGGTCAAGACATCATAAAAAGTAGAACCTCAGCCTAAATGGGTATTATTAACTAAAATCATATCGTAATATAATAAATACTTCTTACTCTTGCTTTCATAAAAATAATAATAGCATAAATAAAAGAAATAATAATTTAAAAGAGGAATTTGTTAGTGGAATAGTGGAGGTCATGAACGTAAAGTTGAAGGAAGAGAGGATTAAGCAGAAAAAAGAGGGGACATTCTTTCCATAATCTACGCCAAATTGTCAATGTAACACCTCTCCCTCTTAATTAAACCATATACAATATTTATTCGATCCAATAATAGTTGTCTGCTTACTATTTTAAAATATCTAATAATACTTGTTAATATTACGAAATTAATAAATAATTTTTCATATTACATTTTTCAAAATATTATATTTATTACTCTCTCTGTCTCTAATTATTTGTTCACTTTTGAATTGACATAACTATTAAGAAAACAGTTATTGACATACTGAATTTATTAATTAATTATAAAATGGATGAATTAAAATTTAAGATTTTCAAAAAAATTTACGTTTAAATTCTTTTGTACATTTCTTGATTTGTCAAAATAAATAAGTGATTAAAGATAATAATAATAATAATAAAAATAATTATTCAAATTAAAGGGTTATATTATAAGATTATGCTCTAATTTAAGGGAGTAGTATCATATTTGGTGAAGCACCTTAATTAACTCTCTCCTCAAAAAGTGCGAATGTATTCTTCTTTTTAGGCCTCTTCTCTTAATGCGTATCCAATTATAATCTACCGGAAATACCTTGCCTAGTGGCTACCTAGTTTACTCATTTTGCTAAAAATAAAAATAAAAAAAATCCAACAGCTGAGTACCTCGTTCTACGTTTCTAATTTTTTCCAAAATTCATTTGAGTCTATAATGATAGTATGATACGTAAAACATAAAATATTTCAACTTACAATCTATTTAATATAAATAATGTTCGAACGAGGCCTTAGTGAGTCATGTCTACAACCAACTTCAACTAATTCTTTTGAGTATGAATCCAAAGAAGCTTTTGGGGGGAAAAGAAAGTAGCTACCAAAAATATGAGTTTGGTAAATCAAATTTCACTATAGAGTATAGTCTTAAATGCATGAAATTATTTTGGGGAAGAAAATAAATATGCATTAGCTGCTAGTACACCATATATTAAAGGTTGTACTAAATGAACTATGCCAAAGATTTCTGATGAGAGCCTTGTTGTCATTCTTTTCAGTAATGGTGAGAAAGGGTAATGTTAAATGACCAAAAAAAATTGGTCAGAAATTTTAAAAATTTATAATGATTTTTTTTATATTTTCAAATAGATTGATTTTTATTTCATTTTTAATTAAAATATATCAAAATTAAAAGAATAAAAATATTTAAAAATAAAATAATAGAGTGTAAAATATATTATTTTATTATTTTGATTAAATTTTTTGACCAAAAAGATTTCTCCTACGAAAAAAAGAGAGGGAGTAAATAGAGACAACTTACCACTGAAGCCCCTTGTGGCATCTGCATTTACTTGTGTCATCATGTTAAATGATTATCAGCAATCATGGACATGAATTTTAGAAGAAGAAAAACCAACTTTTATATATATTCTTATCTATTCGTTCCAATTTATAATTTATTTGACTTGACTTGATTTGATATCTATGAATTAAAATAAATTATATAAATATTTATATAATTATAAATTATTTATTAAAAATAAGTCATAATCGAAAATGAAGGAGTATAAATTTAATCTAAGCCACTTTTGGTACAGTAATAAAATGTTAGACCTTAAAAGAGTGCATAACTGCATGTGTAATAAGGTATCAAGGTTCATATCCTCCCTATGGAGGAATTTTTCTTTTCCTTGGGTGTGTTTGATATTTATATTAAAAAATATTTAATAATTTGATTTATAAAATTATACGAAAGCACAAAAAAATAAAATTGGTGAGGCAAAAGGATAAGGTATAAGATATTTTCTTAGTTAGCTAGAGTGGCAAAATGCACAAGTATTTTTTTCATTTAATTTAGATAGGAAAGTAATAACCAGATATTATGGGTTGGTTTTTTCTGCAGTGAATAATATAAATAGGAAGGTCGTCAGTCGCTGTATACTTATTGTTAGATGGTCCATCACATCTTCTGAGGTTCAAAATCATCACAAAAATAGTCCAAAACAGATTTTTCGTTATAATAATAAAAATATATTGTATGTTTTTTCCCTTTTATTCCTGTTCACACGTAAGTAAATTAAAGGAAAAAATACTTCTCTCTCTTTAATTTTATTTTTATTGTTATGTTATGTAATCATTTCAAAGTGTAATAAATTGGACATTAGATAATTGTATTTTCTAAGTAAAACTTAAGTTTCAAATATAATAAATTTTATAATCTAATAAAATAAAATTTTTCTTAAAATAATAATTTTTTGAGAGAAGTGTGAATACAACATCTAAAAATGGATAAAAATTTCAGTAATGTACATCTGAAGTGTTCAAAAGTAATTTAATTTGAAGAAATTGTGTGCACTATAAGTATACTTTTGATGGTGACTACAAAATCGGATATATTTGTTTTTTATTTAATAGGTTGTGAATTGAGTTTCATTAAAGATTCATTTTAAATAGGTAAGAATAAATTTGTATTGATTGGAGCTTTCCGTTAAAGGAGTACGAATAACAAATTGTCATTGAAGAAATTATGAATAATCCACGTAGTATAAGTGATATAATAAAGGGAATTATGAATAATCCACATAGTATAAGAAAATAATTAATAACGTAATAAATTTATTATTTTATTTCTATTAATTATGAAGTAAATAAAATTTTTTATATTTTTTAAAGTAATTAATCATTTAATTAAAAATATAATAGATTAAAAAATTATTCTTCCTTAATTTGACAAAATAGATAAATAATTAAAAATAACTACAAAGAAAAAGTGAAAAAATAAAAAAAAAGACTAAGGAAGTATAATAAAAGGTAAATACACTATTTAACAAAAGTTAACGGAAATTATTTTACCCTTTTTGAAAAGAGATAGTTTTATCATTCATGTATATATTCTACAATTATACCATTTAGTCAAAGAGTTAAATTGTTTTTATTTTAAGAAAATGATATTGAAGAAAAGTTATTAGCACTTACATTGTTCACTATAAGAGAAAATTGATCAAATATTCATCCAATCTATTATCTTGAATTTTTTACTATATATTTAAATTTTACGAAAATTTGATTATTTCTGAAATTTTGAAATTTAAAATTATCATTTTTGTAAATGCTAATATGGCAAAGTGAGTGTATTTCACTCTCCTGAGAGAGTGAGTACCGAAAAAAATATTAGAACATTTTTTAGAATATATATATATATATNCGCTTCCATCTTTGTAAATGGCCGACCCACAAAGTTAATTAGGTTGGTAAATTCTTATTTTGATTCTTCGGAGCATCAAATTTGTAATTTTAATTCAAAATAACAAAGAATCTTGAATTTTCGAGGAAATCCACATTCAACTTTCCTCCGTTGTTATGTATTCATTAACTTCAATTTGAAAAATTTGACATATGCATTTGTGGAAATTATCTTAATACCAATCAAGTAGTAAACAAAATGACAAATGGGAATCAAAATCATTGTCGACCTTTTCCTCTTCAAAATTGTAGTGACTGATAGACATTTGGTGGTTATAGTAATGGAGAAAATGGTGATAATATTATTGAGTTCAAAGAGATGGTGAAAAAATAGAAGAAACAAGTAAAAATTAATAAAAAAAAGTGAAGAAAAACTTTTTTTAATAGAATTTCCACATGTCAAACGTGTGAGTTTCACCCATCAACATAAACATGATTGTAACATTTTAGGGGTACAATAATTTTGATTTTAAATAGTTCGGGGAGGGGGAGGGTGTGTGATAGGCTTCCGTGAAGTTTAAGTGTGAAAGTTGAAAATTCGATAATAGATTAGGGTGTCATTTGATCATTTCCTCTACACTCAGTAATAAATTGACATTAATAAAAAATATTTAAAATCTTTATTGATATTAGTTAAAGATCAATAAAATCAATATCTCTAAGGATTTTAAATACGCATACAAAAGACGATATTATTATTAAAAATTTATATTTAATAATAACTAAAAATTAAGGCCAAAAATTAATTATGAGTAATAATTTTTGATGCAGTGAAACACAGAAAATAAAAGAGCGCGTGCAGTGAGTGGTGATGATAAATGATTGCATTTCAATATCGGATCAATGGCCTGTCTCCACATTTGGTATTGAAAAACCCCCAGGTCTCGATCTCTCTCACCCATCTAAGTACTCTATGAAATTTAAAATTACATAATTTAGAATTCTTGATTTTAAATAATTTATTTATTAAGAATAAATACATATTTCAAAATTAAATTGTTATTAAATATAATTTTTTAAAAGAAATTAATAAAAGTCATATAAATTGAAATTTGAAAAGTATTTAGTATTGGCCAATAATAAATACTTTCTCCTTCCCTAGTTAATTGTTCATTATCATTTTATCTCTAATTATGAAGTTGGTGAATTAAACATTTAAGCTCTTTAAAAAAATTATCTTTTTCTAAGTAATTAATTGAGGGTATAATATATAAAAAAAATTATTATTTTTTATTTGTTAAAATGAACAAGTAACTGGAAATAATTTTTATAAAAAAAAAGTAAATAAGTAATTAAAGGGGAGGATAGCTTCTTGCACCATGCGTCTTGTGACTAGCTGAAGATTCCAAATCTTTTAACTATATTATGCGAATAGTATTTAAAGTGAATTAAATTTATTTATTTATTTTTTTTAAAAAAAGAAATTAAATACAAAGGAGAAAAATAACAATTATACTTCAATGACGGAACTTAATACAAAACAAAAAATATATTCGTAGGACGAAATATATGATTGAAATTATGAAAAAATTTCTTTGAAAGATGTGACTACTTAACTATGCAAGACCACAAGGGTGGCCCTGGCTTCCTATCTTCAAAAGATTTTTGGTTTCATTTGAATGCACAAATCAGTACTACGAAGATATAGTTGTAGGAACTAGAAAGTTCATAACACACCATAAGTTATTTGTACTTAGAGAGTTTGTAAATTGGATGCCACCCTTGTTTGTATTGGACATAATAATATACTAGTAATAGTTTTTAAATTTGACGAAATTTCACATGCATATATAAACTTACTTGTTACTATTTCGAGCAACACGTCTACATGACATTTTTCTTATATATATATATATATATATATATATATATATATAATTAACTCTAAATCCCTTACCTATTATGTTGATTATACCATAAAGCATGTAATTCTATTAATAACTGATTTGCTTGAACTTATATGTCAAATTGTTGAAGATTGTCAATGAAGCGGCTACGCTACTTAATTAATAATCATTAATTAGCAGTACTGTTTCACCTAATCATAATCCAAGTATAACAAAGTTCTGTACCTACTATACCATGTCCATTGCTAAATTATGTAATATTAACAACGGTCAGGTTAAATAATTTCTCTGATATTTTCTTACATTTTTCTTTTTTTAAGAAAACTAGTATACATATTCGGTGCACCTAATAGGATTAGCTCATTCCATTTTAAAGTGCATTATTTCTATTTGAAGAGTAAACAACTTTTTTCGAGTATAGAAAAAAGGTACAAATAAATTCGTCTATTGAGTTTTGTATACTTGTAAAAATATCATTTTGAGTTTGAGATTTTTATTGAAAGTCGACATGCAATTGAAAGACTAGAAATAAGGTGGTTTCTGCGAGTGGATCCACCTGATATCTACTAGTTCAAACAGAATCAGTAATTTTGATTGATATATTTTATTAAGAAAATTATTTAATAACATATAAAGTATTTATTTATATAGTATCGACTAAGTAAAAAAAAAAGGAATTCTTTTTAAAATCATTGATTAAATTTTCTAGCTCAGCTTATGACCCAGCCAATACTAACGGTTTGTCGCAAGTTCCATTTAGGAGAATACGCTGTTATAAGTGATTTAATCGGAAGAGTAATTACAGGGCTTATAATAAATGGAGTAAAATAATCAATGAGCAAAAGTTATATAGGGCAACCAATAGGGGTGAGCCGTAGGCACTTTTGAGTGGTTCAGAATAAATATGAAAATTTTGATTCTAATATCTGATTTTTAAATTAAAAAATCACAATTCAAATAAGTTAAAATTTGATTGAATTTTTTAGTTCAATTTTAGATTAGTTTATTAGGATATTTTAAATTTTCAATTTTGAGCCTTTCAAATTGTATTTTGTTTCGTAGAATGTATAACTTTCTATAACTTACATTGAGGATATCATACGGTAATAAATGGAACATAGAATTTTGTCACTAAGCGTTTGACTAAATAGGATCATTCAGATATTATTGAATATAGATATTAGGGGTGTTCACAATCGAACAATAATCAATAAATCAAACGTAAAATTAATTTATTGGCTTATTGATATTGAATTTGATAAATAAATTAGAATTTTACAATATACAACTTATCGATATAATGGTGGATTATTCAACTTTATTTACAGGATAAATCATTACCCCCTTAAGAATTATCAATACTTATATAGTATGGTAAGAAAAGAAAAAGCATAGCTAGACAATGTACAATCCAGTAATTGTTCGATAATTATTAATTCATTATGAATCAAACGATATATTATTGATTGGCTAACAAATCAGTAGATTGAAAAACCTTGATCTTATAGGTCAAACTATTAAACAAAAATTATCCGCCCGATCCATCCAACAAACAAATTAATAAATATTTTCTCTAAAATATTCTAAGAATAAGATAAATAATAAGACCGGCGAAAATAGGTAAGCGGTAGGGCATAATATTTTGAACCTATAGATAGGGCATTAAGGCACTAATCTATTGAACCTATAAAATTAGACTTGTTAGTGTAATAAAACACATATAACATGGGCAGGGGCAAATAGAAGATGAAAAAATATCGGATTTTCAAATATCTAACAATTCATCATACAAAAATCTGAAAATCAATATGAAATTAAAATTAAAAAAAAAAAAATTCAAGGATCAAAATATAACTTCAAATCGAAATTTTGAATTGCCCAAACTACGACAACCCTAAGTAATCCACATATACAAAAATAGAAATAAATTCATATTTTATATTCAATAATAGTGTTCATTATATTATTTTAGGATATTTAATAATAATTATTTATTTTAATGAGATAAGTGAATAATTTTAAATTTAATTCCTAATTATATTTATAGGTAATTATTGTCATTTTCATATGATATTTTTAAATATATTGTGTTTATTATTTTAAGAATGATACAATAATATTATCTTCTATTTATAAAGAAATATGTCAAGTAAATAGAGGACGACTATTTTTGAATTAATGGAATATAGGTTTAGTAGTTGGAATATAAAGAGGGATATGTGCAAGTTTTTACGTTATATATTTTTTCCTTGGACGGCTCAAAATTCAAATGCCATTCACTTCTACTTGTTCATCAGTTATGTAGCAGCCATTTTTAGATCATCCGACCAAGAACACCCACAGCCTTGTTGATACGCAATCCGTTTCCCTTTTCCATAACAGAAAGGTTAATTGTTTCTACACTATTCCTCTACCCACTGACTGGGTCGTTTTTAGTTTTTGGCCCTTTTTGATTGGGACACAGATAAATAGGGAATTTGGTAGTGGGGAAAGGAGAAAGAAATATGATGGTAACTGCTGAGCCTCTCTGTTCTCCGCCTTATTCTTTTGACTTCACTAACCTTTCCCCCTTTTCTTCTGTTTAGTTTTTGGCATCAACTGTTCTTTGATCAATGCAGCTCTCACACGTATTATCAAAGTTAAAGGTTTTGGATTAACCCATTGATTTTTTTTGTCGTTAAATCAATTAAGGCTGTTTGTTCAGATTTCTATTTTAGTTAGAAAAATATCGAAAGATTTGATCTGTGTGGCTTTCCATTGATGGCAAACAGCGTGCCCTCTTTTTCTCAGAGAACAGAAGGTTCCATTCTCTCTCTAGTTTTGCCTCTTCGATTCCAGTGATTCTCTTCTCTTGAATTTTTTTTAGTTTTCCTCGATTTGGTTGCTTAATCTTGGAATCTATACCTAATTTAATTACACCACCCACCTTAATCATCTGAGAATGTTCTTCTAATCTCTCTTCTATCCACACACACGAAAAAAATAATACCATTTGATTTCTTTAGCCAACCACTTTGGGGGATAAAGTATAACGTTTTCTTCCGTCTGCTCTGGTTTATAATAATGGGTTGTGCAACTTCGAAGCCGAAGGTGTGTCACAAATGCAGGGCCCCCTGTTCACCGGTGCGCCGGAGCTATTCAATGCACGACGATGGCTACCATATGGTGGCTCTGACTTCATCCACTTTAGGATCTCTGAAGCTTGATCCGATGAACCAGAGTCAATCTATTAAAGACGGAGATACATCTTCTTTTGATCTTTGTGATTTTGATGAAGTGAAGAGCAGTAAAGAAGAGTTTGCTATGGGTTTGATTGAAGCAAAAACATGGTCAGAAATGATCAATGAGAAAATCCCCAAAGTGGTTCCGAAAACCCCTGTTAGAACTCCACCTGGTGAGCCAGAAACTATCAATACTTGGGAATTAATGGAAGGTCTTGAAGATTCTAGTCCTCTTAAGCCTGTTCATCATGTTCGCAGTTTTTCATTCCATGTTTCTCCAAACCCAGTTTCATCTCAGTATGATCTTCCTACGCCCAGAGTTAAAGATCATATCGAAGGTTCCCCAAAGCCATTGTGGGAGGAGGTAGCTGAAGATGAAACGAACTCAAGTTCAAACGACACATCAATCGTGTCCGAGTTTGATTCTGAAGTGATTTCTACATTCAGAAAAGCATTAGAAGATCTCCCACCGGCAAACCCATTTCACCTTAAACCGTTGATTACTGAAAATCAGAAGCCGGTGGCCGACGAGGAAGATCCATTGGAGATAACAGATGTGAAGAAAGTAACAGAGTACAAGGTAAGTAAAGATAAACTTGTTGTTTATTTCACTAGCCTGAGAGGTGTGAGGAAAACATATGAGGATTGTGGCCATGTTCGTGTGATTCTGAAGGGATTAGGTGTCAAAATCGACGAAAGAGATGTATCAATGCATTCAGGGTTCAAGGAAGAGCTGAAAGAATTACTGGGAAATGAATACAGTAGAGGAGGATTGCCTAGGATATTTATGGGGGGAAAATACATTGGTGGAGCTGATGAAATACGTCGAATGAACGAGGATGGAAAACTCGAGAAATTTGTAGAAAACTGTGAAAGAATTGAGGATGGTGGTGTCATTGGAGGTTGTAATTGTGAGGCCTGTGGAGATATTAGATTTGTACCTTGTGAGACATGTTCAGGGAGCTGTAAAATCTATTACGGAGCAGATTATGAAGAAGATAATGAAGATGAAGAAGAACTTGAAGAAGATGAATATGGCTTCCAACGATGTCCAGATTGCAATGAGAACGGGTTAATTCGTTGTCCAATTTGTTGTGATTAAGGTTGATCACAAAATTTTCTTGTGTCTTCCTTTTTTTTTATCCCTAATTTGGTTTGGATTAATTTTAATTACTTTTGGATGATGTTTGTTGTACAGTGAAGAGTTTTGATTGAGTTTAATATAGTCATAACCAACCATAAACATATTCCAAGCTCTGGAGTTGTGGTGTTAAAAGTCTTCTGTAATACATTTTCCAGGTAAAACGACAAGCTTATACAATTTTGAATTTTTCCCTTTATAAAGTAATATATAGATATTGTACTACATACTCTGGAGTTGTAATTGCTTAGTTTCTGTATTATTTTTTTTTAATCCAGTTTGACTCCAACTCGAATTTGAAATTTAAAGTTTAAATTAGGAGTTTATATAAAAAAAAAAAGAAAAGAAAAGTACCGTTACAATGAGTATTTATGTATTCATGATAATACAATCTTTAGGTAGAAATTAACTACATATACAAAAGGATTTGAAAAGAAGTGGTGCCACTGATTTAATAAATATGCATCCGTCGGCCGACGAAATTTAAGTGCTTTGGGTTTGGTTGGTTTTTATTGATTCAACGGAGCCATTTTAAAATTTGTGTCTAATGTTTGATCAAAAGCGTTTTGAACAAGGGAAATATTTTGTTGCTATTACCATTTTTTTATTAAATGTGTCCGAACTCCACATAGATAGATAGCTACTTGTTTTGGTTATGGTTTCATTTCACCCAATGAAACAAATATAAATTTTGCTTGTTAGATTATTTTGATCTTTAATGTCTATATACAATGCAATATACTTAACTACTATGAACAATATAATTTCTAGTAAAGCATGTTCAATTGATCATTCTTGGGCCCACCATTACTTGCATCTTTCAAGGATTTAGAAGAAGTTGTGATATCTCATCCATAGACAGTTCGATCTTTTGCAAAATCTAAAGTTTATGTCTTTCATCCGAATCCAAATAATTTTTTTTTAAATAATATATTGATTGGGCTTATTGACTGAACCTCCAACGATAACTCATCAAAGTAGTTAGAATCGTTTGTTTAGAATCAAGTTATCTCAAGATCAATTATTTTGAGATTGATTATCTTCGAATAATTTATCTCATATATGAGATAACTTATTTTGTCACTATGCTATAAATGGCAGGAACAATACACTAAAATTTTATTCTTTTTCTTTTCAAAACCAATTTTTTGGGTTTTAAAATAGTATTGAAATTGAATTTGGGTTTTTGCATTAATGATGTTGAACATTATAATCAACTCGATCCAAATTGACTTGCAAAGTAATTATAATACACATTTTAGATGACATACAATAGTTGATAAAATCTTCATTAGCTTGATATCAAGTTAAATTATGAAAATTTTTCAAACTATTATCATATATAACTTAAACTTTTAATGTGTATAAAACTTCAATTCGTTAAATTTTAGGAAAGGCCTTCCCCACTTTTTTAATTCTTTCCCCTTTCCCTATCATTAGGCTTGCCCTTTCATAAAAAAGAAATAATAATTAAGTAGCAAGTAAAGATGTAGACAGATAGAATCATAGGTCTCCATTCCGAATACCAAAAAAAAAAAAAAAACAGATAGGAAAGCATCAAATCTGGGTTGTTGACAACTTTGATTTATTATTTATTTCATTTGATGTGCCAAAAGTCGATAGTAGTTCAATTTAATCATTCTCCGTGACGGCAACTGCCCTTTTCTTGTGTTAATTTTTCAACACTTTGAGGCGTAAACAATTAATAATACTTGAAACAACTTTTGTTGAATAAGTTTATGTTGTAAGCTAGTATCTAATGTGACATTAAAATAAATAAATATAGCCATTTTGATTTATAGGAATTCGTCGTCTAATTTTAAAATGTTTGTGGTACACCACAAAGATTTTAGAATTTAGACCACTGACTAATTCATTTTTGGACGTATTTTAATCTGGTTGGTTTAGTGGGAATGATTATGACTTTCAATCTTCATTTATGTTGTAAAAAGAAAAATGTTAAAGCATAAAGGAAAGGGTATTATTGTCCAAACATAATGATTTCTCATTACCAGTTTTAGGTGTTTGTGGAACCTTTTAGAAAGCAACAATGAGTATTGGATTAAAAAGAGTTTTAACTATTAACAATTAGTTACTAGTACTTTTTCAATTAGTAAATAAGTAAAAGTAGTGGTAAAAATTAAATCAAGCAACCTCCTATAGCCAGATGACATTGCACTGCTCGAGTAAATATTATATTTGATTATACTTCAACTTCTTTTGTTTGCAAATTTGTTGATTCACTTTGTTCCATCAAATTCCAAACATTATAACATAATCTTAGCTTTCAAAAGATAAAAAAAATATTTTCCATGAATTCTCAACATTAATTTCAGATAATAAATCACCAAAAAAGAAAAGTGACAATTCTCAGTATTAAGTTCCCACAAATTAGCAGAAGATTTAGGATTGCACCTTTTCTTTTTTTATGGACTAGTACACCGGCAGTTTGATAGATAATTAGAGAAGGTGAACATAAATAAATATTATAAGTGCCACAAGGTAGATTGTAGGAAAGTTGGAACTAATATATACAGCAATTAAATTAATAAAATGAGTATTAAGTCAAATGGAGTTTAATTAATGATTTTAATAGCACCATATAACAGTTGCAACCTGATCACACATCTATTTGTAGAGAAATTACTTACCACCTATTTAGCCTTAATTTGATGCTTGTACTCTTGAGAAATTGACATGTAAGTAGGAGATGAGAATTAATTGTCCAAATTTAAACTACATGTCAATTTTCGATTCATTTATTGATAGAATTGATATGTGTCGTTACTTGAAATTTCTCTTCTAATTCAAATTAAAATGGGAAACTTCATAAATATTCTATGATAAAAATATATTTTTATTTTCCTATTAAAATTGTTTTGTAAAGTGTTTTTCCTTTTTTCAGACATGAAATAAATTCAAATGTAATTATGTCAAGAATGAAATTGCTTATCAAAATTGTTTATATTTGGTTCTATCTTAGAAAATTATATTCACACCCTAGATCATATGAAATAAAACGAACTAAAATGATATTTGGGGGAATACATAATTGTCTTGAATTTGTTTATTCTTTTGTAAACCAAACTTAATTTGCTATATCTCTTTTAATATAGGGCTGAATAACATACACGTACTTAAATATTGATAATTTTATATTTAGCACAAGACTATTTCAATCAAACTCGTAAATTGTCATATTAAGACATGGAAAAATCACCCCACATATATTTCTATAAGGGGTGATATTACGGGTTTTAATTTAACTGGTTTGAGTAAAAAAAGAAGAATAAAATATTTCATTTCTTATGAATCTCCTAATTTTATGCCACATATTAATTATCACTAATGAATTCAAAATTAATTACTATTTTTTGAGTTTAAAAAGAATGATTCTATTTTCTTTTTATTATGTTTAAAAAAGAATGACCCCTTTTCTTTTTTGGCAACAATTAACTTTAACTTTTCACGTGATATATTTAAGACCACAATATTGAAGGTCATTTTGGTACATTTGACATAACTTTAATTTAGAACCACAAGATTAAAAAGTCTTTTTTTCTTTTCTTAAACACGGTTCCAAGTCAAATTAGATTATTCTTTTTGAAACGGAAGGAATATTAACATATCCATAATTAATACTTAAAAAAAAATTCTTTTGGAGTTACTACTATTTAGTAGAAAAAAAGGAAAACAAATAGAATAGATATGACTCCTCTCCATTTTCCCAAAGTTCCTATTTGAACTAGAAACATATAGCATAGATTAAAATAAATGGTTAAGATTTTTAATTTTCAAAGTAAATCTCTAACCATGTTAATATTAATAATAAAAAAATATTAAGTATTAAAAATTATTATCATCTCAAAATTTTATCAACTTATTATCTTGTCCATAAATAAAGAAAAAAAAAAGTTATCTTCCTACATATTATTTTGTAGGTAAGATCTATTACTAATTTTGTTTTAAATAATTTTTTTATCGCGATCTTAAATAATCTATTTTTTATGAAATTTTAAACTAGTTTGTTAAAATGATTTTATTATCTCTAGTTAATTAATTAATCACTTATCAAGCCTTTACAAAAGATTGCGCTAGTAAGAACTTGGGGAAGATTGGGAGAAGAGAAATGATAGGAGCCGGATTCGTATCCAAATATTTAAGTGGAGGTGCAGGTGATGGAAAACAAAATTGATTTGGATAAAAGAAATAATTTATATAATGAAGTGGGTTAATCGAGTTAAAATTTAAAATGTAATTATGTCAATAATGAAATTGCTTATTAAAATTGTTTATATTTGGTTCATCTTATAAAACTATATCACCCCCTAGATCATATGAAATAAAATGAACTGAAATGATATTTGGATAATTACATAATTGTCTTGAATATGTTTATTCTTTACTATAGGGCTGAATAATATACACATACTGAACAGCTGGCGATCTTATATTTAGCATAAGACTGTTTCAATCGAACTCATAAATTGACATATGATAGTACATTTTTTTGACCATTAACAAAAAAATAAAAATAAGGAGACTTGGGCTGAAACTATTTGGTTTTAGGTCCATTAAGTCCTTGGGGATTTGATTCATTCATGAGTTTAGAATAAGATTGTTTCAATTAAGGGTCTGCACTATTTGAATTAAATCGAAAAATTAAATTAAATTAAATTTTAATTTAGAATTATTTTTTTGGATTTTTGGTTTGGTTTTAGATTTATAATTTACTTTGTTTGTTTTTTTGATTTGGTTTTGGATTTAGTTTATTTTCTTATGTTTGGACATCTATAATTGATATACTTTTAAGTATTGTGTCTTACGTTTTACATTGATTTATATTAAAAGGAATATTTAAGAAATACAATATATATATATATATATAACCATTAATGAAACCGAAAAAACCACCATTAACCAAACCGAAAAAACCATATTTATTTTGGTTTGAATTGGTTACACTTCTTGAAAATCAAAAATCAAAAAATTCAAATCGAATAGTGCAAACCGAACTAAAAAATCGATTGCACAACCCTAGTTTCAATTGAACTCATAATAGACACTTTCTTTTGACAATTAACCAAAACGAAAAGGAGATTGGGCTGAAAGTGAGAAACTATTTGGTTCCAGGTCTATTAAGCCCTTCGCAATTTGATTGATTTATTGGGCTTTATACAAATTGGCACTAGGCCCAAATATTAATAGCGGGCTTCTACAGAATTGATACCGCCTTCGGCCCATTACTCAGGTACTGATGCGATTTGGGATTATTCGTCAATATTACGATGGATCATAATTGTAAACATCGTACCAAAAAACACCATAAGCTCCGATCACTCGAGTGGAGTCGGAAAATTATAATTTTGTAAGTTCTTAAATCTTATATTTTTAAGTTGTTGAATTATTTAATTAGTAATTAAAGCTCGTCTATAGACACTCTTTGTATACGTTAAGAACAAGGTACTTATTAACCAAGACAAAATTAGAACAGTAGTTCTTCCAGAAAAAAAGGAAAGACTTAGAACATAATTAACGTGAAATGTTTTTAAAGTAGCATGATCCAATAGAATAAACTTCTAAATAGTAGAGACCATTGAATACAATTATTGGGAAGGAAAAAAAAAATGATTGAAAAGACATGTATATTGATGTTGCACCAGAAATTCGTTTTCAATAGTACTAAATCTGAAAATAAAAAGGTGAGTATGATTTGGTGTGGTGCCCATTAGATATTGAGGAATATCAGAGTCATCGTCAATGATAATATAATATATTAGTATGGCTGGGCTCATCGTTATGTATTCTATATTTGATTAAGACATAGACACAGAGCAAATGTCTTTTTCTCTGCTCGTTGAGGACGCAAACTGCAAAATTGTCGATTTAATATATTATTAATATTATTATCGCTATCTTCATCCTTTACCCATTTATTGAAACCTCTTATTCCTATTCCAATTCCAATCATACATACTTGAGTCTCCTACAGTGTTTCATGCTGATGTGATCTTATGACACCCTTCCTTTCATCAAGTTTCCTTTTACTATATTGTTTTTAAAATGAGTCATCATTCTCAAACGATAATGCTAGGTAAATTAGTTTTTGAACTATACAAAATAGTCTAATTTTGGCGGAGTTTTCCTTCTTTTATGTATATCGCCGTCACCGCTCACCGTGCCATTATTATTTTACCTCGCAATTACTTTTAGACATTAATTTCTAGATCATTATCTGAGTTAATTTTTAATATATCCGAGTCAATATTTAATTTATCTGAGCTACATATTATGTATCCGAGCTAATTTTTAATGTACCTGAGCTATATATTAATGTATTCAAGACATTATTTAATGTATCCGTGCTTCAATTATTATATTTATTTTTTTTAATCTTTAAGGGATTAATGTAATTAGAAATTATTAGAAATAAATTATAATATCATATTAAAACTATGAAATTTATGTAATTTAGAAATGATGGACTTAAATATTTGATCTTCTAATTTACACAAGGTCTAACTTACCTCTGCAAAAATAAATTATACAAAGAATTCACAAAATGACATTTCACATATCCACGACAACCAATTGCATCGTCTCTCTACTAATTGCTTTAACTACGACCACTATTAATTCCATCCGTTACTTAGGGATGGCAATTGAGCGGTATGGATTGAGCATAACTTGTTAAATTTTTATTTGTCCTTCTACACTCTTCGTAACAATTTTTTTTATTTTTAACCCGCCCGACTCGACATTAGTTTTAAAATGGCATAGCTTTAAATCCACCTGTCCCGCATCAGCTCACCCCATTGCCATCCCTAGCCGTTAGCCACCATGTAAATACCACCGCTGCAAAAATCCATCCCTCACCACCATCAATTTCGCCTTCGAGGAAGTATCATACGACCTCATATTAATGGCGGAGCCAGCATCTCTATAAACGAGGTTCAAAGTAGGTTGTTCGAGATAGAGGAGGAAAATTATAAGAATGAATAACTGAGCGAGAAAAAGAAGGAAGAAATTAATCATAACTCGCTAAATTTAACTCGTCCATTAGTAATTTGGTATTCAGAATTTTTTTCCCTTCTTTTGGCCTACTGCATTGAACGTTCTTAATTTTCTTTTTTAGTTGCATCGTTCTACTATTGTGATTTTTTTCTAAAATTTTGAATTACTGCTCATTCAATCATATGTTCGCTTTGAACATTATCCATTTTAAAAGGTGTTAAAGTAGAATGTATATTCAGAACATAAATACTTATATATTATGGTAATTTATATCTCAGTTTTCTAAGATAAAAAATAAAAGATCGACACGTACATACGTGAGGATATTAAAACATTTGTCCCTCAGCAGGTTGTATAAAGTTTTTCAAAGAAATTTAAATGGTCCCGGACTACTTCCACCATAGCTTTAAGATTTTGTTTTTGGATGCTCAAAAATCTTATATTCATACAAATATATTTAAGATTATAAATTTTAAAAGTTCTTTTTTATTTTTTAAATTGATAACCAACAGATGATTTAGCAATATTTTAATCAGGTTTTACTATTCATTGTCAAAGGTGATGCCACCTGATAGACTGCAATTCACTTGTCCGTTGTTTCCTTTCTTTGTTAGTCTGCATTTTTTATTATATTAAAGAGAACTTTGAAGCAATGGTAATTCTATCGTTGCGTTATTTATAATTTATATAATTGAGTTGTGAAAATAAATATTAATATCTTATAATATGTAGATTATTTACGTTGCACCTTTTAAAATGATGCTTTTGCCCAAATCCTGATAACGCAAGATACTTTGACCACTAAACTAACTCATTTTTTCTTATCATTTCTATGTGTGCTAATGTGGAGTTTTGTTTTTTCTTTGGTTATCTGCTCAGTTTTAATTTATTTGTCTTACTTTTATTTTTTATTTATTCTACTTTTTCCTAAACTTTTCTCGTCCTTAATTACAAAACACCACAACTTAAATTCGTCAAAAAAAAATTTAAAATGTCTTTGTCGATAATTCTTTAATTTTAACTTTTCATATTAATATTTAAGACAATGAAACTAAAATACATTTTAATACATTTTACATATCTTTAATTTAAAATAAAAAAAATTCAAAATTCTTCACTATTTTTTTAAAATCATCAAGTCAAAATTAGACAATCAAAATTAAAACTGAGGGAACATTATTTTCTTGCATCGGAGCGGTGCTTCAGGTGATTGATAACTTTCAGGCCAACATTGACCCTCAACTTACTCGATTCACCAACCAAAAATGAGCACTGCCTTATTCTTTTATCTCTTCTTCTTTGCTAATTAGATTTTATATGACTTTATATTTCGTTTAAATTAATCACCATGTTAATAAGTGCTCCTAGTTTGTCCTTATTAGGTAGTAATATCTTATTTAATCTCACATGTCATTAGTTTCTTGCTTCAATGTGGATTAAATACAATATCTAAGTACTAATAGAGAAGGTATTTTAAAGCACAAAGTCTATCTTATTAATTAATTATAATTATATATAAGTAAGGGAAATATAATTACAAGCGTACGTGTGCCCTTAGCTAGGGGAGGATCACATTGGTACTAATATATAGTTGAGTTCTAATTAAATTATAACTCATGATTGGCCTAGCTATAGTGACCAGCTGAGTCTAATAGAGCTTAACAACAACCAGAAAATCAAGATCTTGGTAGTAAGATTTATATATATATAAATATAGCTGAAATATTTAGAAATGAAAATACATTAATTAATTAATTAATTCATAGGAGTATATATATAGTTACTACATTAATAAACTCCTGATGATTGCTGCTTCTGGACTATCAGCATCAATAGTTGAGAGTAACTGAGAAAGTCGATCACTAAGATCATCCACTTGTCTATTCAAATTTCTTATGTAGTTGCATGTTTCTTGAAGTACTTTCGATGCCGATGCCTGCATTCATGTGAACAAAATATATGAGAAAACAAATTAAGTATTAATTAATCATCTCAAAAGGGAATCCGAGAGCAACAATAAAATTGATTTAATTTTGTATGACTTATAGGATATATGTTCGAGCCATGAAAACAAGCATAAGTACTTGTATAAGAGTAGACTATCTAGCTACCTCGCATCCTTAGACCCTATTATCACAATATATTTTGTGTGCCAAACTATCTTTTTTATTTATCGACTTCTTAAATAAAGCACTATCACTTTTTATTAGGATGGACTTGTTTACATCACACTATTTGGATGCACTCTTCCCTAAATTGCTAACATGAGATGTGTTATGATTAACAATCCTTTTTATATTGATTAATCATCTCCTAAATTAAAGCACCAACACTTTTTACTCCTAAATTCTAGAGTCAACATGTTGTGTTACGTGATAATTTATTTAGACTAGTACTAGACATGCCTTAATTTGTGCAATGATGCATTGCAAATCTTTGACTATGTTCAAGTCATTGACCTACAAAATCTCAATTTGGCTCTGTATTTTTTGGGAGTTGGGACCCCAAAGCATGGTCCTAGGCATGGTCATAACAAATTATTCAAATCATAATATTCTCCTTTTGTACGACAAATTAAACTTATTATCTTTTCCAAGAAATTAAGAATGTAATAAAGAGAGACATTTCTTATTTCCTATCCTCAAGTTAATTATGCATGGTTAATATTATGTTTTTAAACTGCATAAAATTAAAATTTACTTATATGTAAAAAGTGTTTGCTACATCCTTGCTTCTTAGTAGAAAAAAAATATCTTTTTTTTATGGGAAGACAAATTAGGATATATGTGAAATGGACCTTAGAGTCTAAAAAGAGACATAAAATAAATGCTTGAATATAACAGGCGAAATATGTTCCTTCATGAATAATACTATAATTAATGTGACTAACACAGACAAGAGATGCGTAGAGCTCCACACATATAACGTCACTTTGCCTAGTTATACTGTTACACTATTAATTTTCTAAGTTGTAACTGTTACACTATTAATTTCAACTTAATTCAATGTACTAAAAATAAATAAAAAATAAAAAATAAAAATCAAATGCTGCTGCATGTATATTATGAACATGCATAAAAAAATAAAAAAAGAGTAGTAATTTAAAAACCTTGCTAGAGCGACGATTGCGAATCTCCGGTAGAAGTTGTTGCAATTTTGAAACAAGTTCAATTATCTGATCATCTGAAATCCTCGAGGATCCTGTTGATGATTGCCTCGACCTTCTGCTCGACATCCTTAAATTCAACAAAAAAATGTCTCTCTTTTCGTTCTTTCGTTATAAATATGGCTCTGTTCTAGCTAAATCGATCGTAGTTTTCTTTTATTTAATTTGTTACACACATATGGATAAGGAAAAAGAAAGAAGATTTTTTTTGTGTGTGTGTGTGTATGAAACTTGGTAAGGAGAGGAAGTTGTGGTAAGGTAGTTAGAAAAAGAGAGAGTAAGAAGAGAAGAGATAACGAACTAGCTTTAAAGAAGGGGAAGGACCACTAAAGAAAGAGAGAGAAAACATAGAAAGTGATGTTGGATTGAAGAAGACAATTGCATTGAAGAAACACACAGTAAAACTTTTTTTTTTATTTTTGTTAAGAGGTAATGGTAACTCACTACTAGTTAGTCATGTTTGGGGGGTGGGGAGGCCATAACTAAGTTTAAAATTTTCGTGTTTGTTTGTTTCCAAATGGGGTTTGATCTCAAGTGGGCTTAAAGAAATGTGTTTGTTATTGTACTAACAAGGTGGGCCTTTCATGTGCATGTCTCAATATACAATATCATGTGATCATTTCCACACATCTCCACTCTTTCACCAAACTCTCTCTTATTAAACTTCATAATAATAATAAAAAATCTAGGATTTTAGCTTACAAGCTATGGACTATCATTTTATTTAATCATTACTTATCTTTTGTTGCCATAATCAAAACGAATTTAGTTAAGTATATATTGCTCACTAGTAACTAAAAACTTATGATATAATATAGTTCAATTCAAATATAATGAAAAAAGTTGAATCAATCGTATTGTTCGCTCTGGTCTAATCTTTAGAGTCACATAGATTTATCTCTTTTAAGCCTTTTAAAGTAAAAAAAAACGCATCAACAATTAAATTCATGAACCCGCTCTTCTACTATTATCTATTTCCCATCCATTTTAGTGTCACAATAAAAGTCCCTTTTTGAGTTCCACCGCTAATAGTACAAATATTGTTACGTACATTAAGACATAAATTTCCTATTGTATATAACTAACATACTCAACAGTCCAACACATATATCTAACTACCAATAAAGATGGATAATAACTTTAGTTTTACTTAAATGTCATAAATTCGAAAGACACATCAACAGTTAAAAGTCACTTTCGACTTCAACCGCTAAAAGTACTATACATTGAGACATTGATTTCCTGTTTATATAAACCTGCTCAACGGTCACCACACAATCACATATATATTATATATCTAACTACCAAGAAAAAGATAAAATAAAAATGACTTTAGTTTTACCCAAAAAGTAAAATTCACGGATGTCATGGCAGTAATTGGGTGACTACTGTTGTACTAAGGAAATTATAAAGTCGTGACATTCATACAGTGATCCATATTTGGTGCTAATTTCAGTCAAAGCAACCCAATGTTTAAAATTTGCCCCGCCAAGAATGGGGAAAGAGAAGGAGCCGAGTCACGTGATCGTACCCCTTCGACTTAAAATTACACTGTATATGTAAAATTACAATATCTTTTTATGTATATATAATAGATGACATGGACTTTTTTTTGCGTTTGGTTCTTTATGTTCTGAATCTATTAATGAGAATTCTGAATCTGAATCGGCTTGGCGAAAGAGATTATATTATGCAATTGAGAAAATTAGGGGCCATGCGTGCCACATCATTACGAATGTCATGGCTGTGATTGTGTTTCTTTCTTTACAACAGACATAGCATGTTTTTCAATTAATGATCCAAGGACTCTCAAACTTTTTCCCAAATATATAAGTACAAAAAAATTAAAAAGAAGAATATTATATGGCAAGTTAAGATTAAAATATTACTAAAATATCCTTTGTTTTATAAACATGAATATCTGATGAATTAAACACCTCAAGATTGTGTTTTATTATTTTAGTACTAATTAAGTACGAAACACCATACTATATATGTGGACGACCTACTTCACACTCACACCACACCTTCCTACACTCCTTTCATAACTGTTTTGAAGGGATCATGTGACTCGCATGTGATTCACCGAACTTCCAAGATTTGTACGTTTGATGGATATATTAGTCGGATTCCGAATTATGAGTTATTTGAGTTCTGATATCTTATTAAGTTCTGAATCAATTATATATATATATATATATATAAGTGAATTGTTTAATTTAAAAATAGGATTTGACCGAAATTATTAAATTTTATCAAATCGTAATTAAAGCTTTAGCTCTGTCACTGAGAACAAGTTGCAGTACTACTAATGTCACTGCTCATGATTTTATTATAGGTTTTATTGAAGAAGGGTAATATTAAATTAACATTGAGAATTTCACCAAAATTTTATAGCATCCCTTTTATCTTTGTTGTTGTAATAAAGAAATTTTAAACAAGTAGTAAATGTCAACATAAGGACCAAATTTTTTTTTGTAATGTGTCAATATGTGAAGCATCTAAACATGATTAATACAAAGAATCTGACAAAATGAGATTAAGTAGGAAGATTAGGAAGTAAGGATGACCCCATGGCCGTCCAAACATTAGGCATGATTAAGAATTTGGGTATCACTGTCAATACCGAATTGAACAAAACAATTAACTCTAAAACTAACGGGTTTCCTCCTTATTAGGGACATAATCACGTAGAGGATTTTAAAACTATTTTGCTTATTATACATGCTCATATTAGTATACTTAAACACGTTTTCGTATGTTATCTCCTTCATTTCTAGATAACTATTAGTGGAATCAGGTTTTTTTAAATATATTATAAAATAAATTATTGAAAAAATAAAGTGATTCAACATCTATTTATAAATATACTTTATTTATTGCAAAAGCAATTCAAATGAACCTTTGCGGCATTAATTTCGCTCAGCCTGTTAATAATATGAAGAAGTCAAAACTCTTTTCAAAATGTGATGGCTGCTAAATAAACTCATTATTTTTACCTTTTAAATATAAGGTCTTTTACTTTAGTAAGGTTTTCAAGGGAATTAAAAACAAATACTGTTTATTTAAAGTGGAAAAAGTAAGTATGGTTGAAATTGCACAAATTGTCCTTAGAACAGTCTGATTTGAATTTATATTCTTCAAACATTGAACTTATGCCTAGTCCAATATTTATTCTTTAGAAATAGAAGTCAAGCTAGCATAATTTAAAAATATTATGATAGAAAAATATGTATTTATATACCATAATTTTTATTTTAATTTTTTTTTATTATACCTAAAAGACATAAGTTAAAGATCACCACAAATAAGCGGATAAGTGTCAATAACCGGTAAATATGTTGTATGAAGAATGTACCAATAGTAGCACTGTATATATAACTATTGATGGTGACCTCATGGGTTCATTACTGAGCAAAGTGGTAAAACTCACAAATAGTTAATTTTTAATTTTTATAATTGAAATATAGATATTATTATTAAATTCTAAATTCCAAGAAAATCTTCATTTGAAATTTAAAATCCATTAACTATGACTATTTGTTTTGATGACGGACAAAAAAATAATGATTAAAAATTATTCCTATGCAATATTTAGAATTTAGATTTCTAAATACAACAATGGTTAATAAATGAAGTTTTTTATCGTTTCAACATAAAAAATGTGATTTAATTATGGTTAAGTGTCTCCTTGATCTATTTTGTCATCATAAAATAGAAAAACTAGAAACTAAAGATCTTTCAAAATAGAAGAATTTTTGGTGACTAATTTCTCAATATTAAAATTGTGCTTACAGAAATAATGAGATCCTCAATAATTATATTATAGACCTAATTGTAGGTCAATCAATATTATATAATGATGTGATGTTGTTAATTTCATTTGCTAGTAAGAGAAATTACGGTAAAATTAGCAGGTTGGCTGATGTACTCAAACGAAATCATTTAAGAATGAAGAGTGATCCATCAACAAAGGATTGTGATATAGCGATTAATATTCATTGATTCATTATTAGAGGTTTGAATCTTCCCAAATATGATGACTTTTATTAGTAAATATTTTACCCTCTAATATAAAACTTTCTTCTAAATTTAATTAAAGAGTCTAACATAAATATCAAAAATAAAATCGTGCGAGAATTAGAATTTACCTATGATTAAAAAAATAATATAGTATATAAAGGGGCCATGTAAGTGAAGACCCTCCAATTAAATGAATTTTCCACCTTGTTAGGAACATAAGCACGAGAGAGGGGTATTTCATGTCACATGTCTTTCTTCTCCATCCTCGACATGACACGTGGCGTACTGCACCTAAGGAAGAAGGAGATTTTCTAAATCAAGCAACCAAATTTAATAATCCCCCATGCTCCTGTCGACCATAGTCACATGTCCAAAACTAATCAAATCCCCGCCCCACTCTCTTGACCCCATAATTAACCACGCACCCTAAAATCACGATTCCAGTTAGAAGTTCAGATATAAATTTAATAATTTTTATTGAATTAATATATTTTATATTTAAAAGTTATTAAATATATATAAATATTAAATTTAAAATTTAAATTATTAATATTTGATGTCATGTTATAAAATTCAGAAACTCATAATATTAAAATTTTGTCTTAGTCAGCTCAATGCTAACTTTTTTGTTTTATTTTACTTGATCCCTATATCAAAAGTAAATGTTTCATTTAATTGTTTATTTTAGCTAATCAACTGAATTTTATTATTACTTTTGCCCTATAATATTAGTAGTAGTCAAACTTAGAGTTCTTAAATATTATTAATAAAATTAAATTAGAAAAAATGTGCTTTTATTATTCTTAAAAGATATGTCAGGCCATATGATTGAGTAATACTCGTTCCCTCTATTTTTATTTGTCACGTTCCAATTTTTAAAGGTTAAGTTGATTAATTTTTAAAGTTAAATTAAATTATATTAATTCAATGTTTTAAATAAAAATATTTAGATATTCAAAAATTATATAATTTCTTTTTTATATTAATATGATAAAAAGATATATTAAAAAATAATTGAAAGTGTACGAAGATAGCATAAAATAAACGTGGCCCTTAAATGTTTCGGACGTCTTCATTTACCCTTGTATTAGTGTTTGACACTTCCAAGAGTTACCGATTAGGCACATTTTAATTTACCAACATGGAGTGTGTATGTTCCACTCTTAGTGAGCGCGTGTAGTATTTCAAAAAATTGGCTATTCATCATGTGACTCCCTAATTGTATTGGATTTGTTTCGTTTGAACACCTAAATTCAGCTGGTTTCGGATCCTCTCTATTTCTCTTCTCTCTATTTTTTCTAGTTTTCTTTTTGAATTAGTGACACATAGTATAAGTTAAAATAAATGATTAAGATTTTAATTTTCAAAGTAAATTTCTAATCATAATTTAATTAATAAATATATTATATATTAAGTATTAAAAATTATTATAATATAACTATCTTAACAACATATTATCTTGTCTATAAATATAGGGGGAAAAATTCTCTTCCTAAATTTCTTTTATATGTAAGATTTTTTTTAGAATTTTCTTTTAAATAATCTTTTTATCTCATTAACTGAATAAAAGTATAGAAACTATAATTAACTACAATATGTACTGGTATCACTGTATTTCTAATCTTATTATGAAATTGAAATTAGTTTGTTAAAATGATTTGATTTTCGCTAGGTAATTTATTAATCACGGATCAATATGCTTTTAACAAAAGAACAATAAAAATGTTATATAAACGGAAAAAAAAAGATCCTACGATAAAAAAATGGAAGAGAACTTTTTTTTCTATATTTATGGATAAAATAATATGTTGCTAAGATTGTGAGATTATACTAATTTTAATACTTGATATATAATGTATTTATTAACTAAAATCATGGTTAGAGATTAACTTTGAAAAATTAAATCTTAACCTTTATTCTAACTTATGACACGTGTCATTAATCCACCTAAAATGTGTTCAGGTATACTTATAGAGATTCTTACAAGTGTTCAATAGGTATTATAGCAAATGAAAAGTCGAACAAGTTTTAAAAAATGTGAATGTATTTGATTGATTCCGGAGATCCAGACAAAAGTAAGTTGCTTCGCTAGTCAGAACCTCCTAATTTTTTATGCGCTAATTTTTTCTCACTACACATCATTAACTAGCTACTTCAAATTTCTCCATTTTCGCATGCATATTTTTTACCTTATTCTAAAATTCTTCCCTTTTTTCTCATAAATTATTCTAAACCGTTTAGTTTTTTGGTTTGGTTATTCTCACCTCTCTATCTCTTTTGAAAAATATGCTCATGTTTATATATTAAAGATGTGTTTCGTTGATCAAAATATTTTTTGTAAAAAAATAATTAAGCTCCTAAAATATAAGGAAATTAACTTTTTCAGCAAATTTGAAAGATAAGATTTATAAATCGCATTCAACATTCGTCGTGTCTTTTCATCATCCCCATATCTCTATCAAGTAGCGCCTAACCCCAAGTCATCTTATGTAGATTTCTTACTTATTTTTTATGTAGATCAGAAGTAAAAAATCTTATTTTTATAAAACTAAATAAATATTATTGAAAGTGAAAATGAGGTAAAAAGGATATGAAGATGAAGAACACAATCAATATGTAATATTACTTATGAAAATTGTTTTTTATTAAAATATTTTTAAAAAAATTAAGCCAATTGAAAATGACAATCTCAAAAATTAGTCGTTAAATAAAAACATACTACGACTAACAATGAATTTTCCGAATAAGTTAGAAAAATAAAAAAGTAACAGTACTTTGTTGTAAATAATAAAACACGCTTTTATCTGTTAGGTATTTTGAAGATTCCACATGACTTGTTACTTATTTTGGTTCTACTTCTACTTCAAAAGCATCTTCTTTTGTCCCCTCCACAAATTCCATGAATTTTACCCCCTTTTTTTTCAGTCCCTAACTAAAATAGTAAATACAAATATGCACGTTAATTAATACATAGTATATAGTCATAATAAATGTGGAAACAAAATAAATACACCGAAAACAAAACCAATTCTTTAATCAATGACTTGGCTCGACCTTGTCTTATCACCGATTAGATATAGAATATTAAAAAAGTAAAAAAGAAACTTTGAATACTTTTGGATAGAAAATAAAGATAAGAAAGAATGTATTAAAATGTAATTTGATTTTGTGATTTTAAATTTATTACGTGAAAAATTGAAACTGAAGAGTTATTAAAAAAGAAATAGAAATTTCTTTTTAAAACAATCGAAAAAAATTGATAGTGAGATGCGAGTAATAAGCAATTATTTAAAAGCAAAGATTGAATTAATTGATCATATATGAATGTATATCTAACTAGATATTTTCCCTTAAATTATTTTCTATATTTTCCAGACATAAGGATGGTTTATAGTTATAGTGTCGATAGTTTCGTTCCATAGTTAGACTTGTATTTGCTAAAGAGATTATGGTTTGTATATTTCTGTTTGTTCGTATATTTCGCTTGCGAATATTCAGATAGGGTAAGTTATATATACAATTTATTATTATACATTTAAGAATTTTTTTCAGAACTCAGTTTGTATATACGCTTGCCAATATACAAACTGAATATTTTGTTATGAATTTTTCATAACTCATATACAAATTGCTAAGTCAAGCATATAAAAACTTTCGGATTTATACAATCATAAATCGAATTATACAAATTCTGAATTTATACAAATCAGACGAATAGCAATAATTGAGAAAATTGTAATCGCGAAATACATATTTTTTAAACTGTAGCTATTGTACATAATATAGGCTAATTGTTTGCTATTTTACATAATTTTTCAATATTGGTATTGTTTCAAATTGGTAGGCGAAATACATAACTATTGGAAGCCCGATTCATGAAGTAACTCGGTAAGGCCCAATAACATTCATAATTAACCTGATGCAGAAGTAACTTATAAAGCCCATCAACGTGAAATTTTTTGAAAGTTTAGTTTTAGTATAGAAGGAAAGAAGGTGGGCCTTTGGCCCAATAAAAAGTGGATTGGAACTTAAATCTTATTGAGCTATAAATGTAAGGATCCATAGGCATGATCTCTTGGCCCAAACCCAGTCTAGCCCAAATATTTTCTTCTGAAGTTCTGTGTTAGGTGAATCGATCTTATGCATTGAGGCACATATGAAACAAAAAAAAAAAACACTCAACGGGATTTGAATCCAGTCTCATCACCTCAAAATGAAGACGGGCTCAAAATTTAAACTGGTGAACTACTTAGTTTTAATGTTCTTGTCATGCCTAGTGAAATACATCCCATATCTCAAGCTTTAGACTATATACATACGTAATTTTTTTCAAAGTTAACAGTTGTACGTGCACTCTCATAACTTTTTTAATTGAACTTGTTTCCTAGAGCATAACTTGTGTCTTGTGATTTATTTTTTTTGTCGTAAAGATTATTTTCACCCATTTTTGTTTGGAAACCACCCAAAATAGAAGCAGTTTATGCAAAGACTTGTAATATATGTTAGTTGGACTAGAACACACTATCTAAAGAAATTTTCTGAAAAGGGGCCTTATTAGAGCTGGGTTCAGGGGGTTTGGGTGCTCTGGGTTCACCCGAATCCCCTTCGCCGAAAAACTAAAATGTATACATAAGGTCAGATACTTGCAATATCTTTCACTTTCTTTTTTTTTTTTGGGCGGGGGGCGGGGGCTTTGAAAAAGGCTAAAATGGGCTCAGATTTTCATTTGAAAAGGGCTGAAATGAGTTCAAGTTCCCAACCCAATGAGGCTTTTTCATTGGGTTAAAAGTATGAAGCTTTATTCTTTTAAAAAATTCAATGGAGGAGGATAGATAAAAGTAAGAAGAACATAAATGCTGTATGATAAGACAAATTAAATTTAACGGGTTAAAGATTCATATATTCTTTTTCTGTCTTGCTCTGTTTTTCAACTTTAAATTTTTATGGGTTCACTTTTTTATACTTTGAACCCCCTTCACGGAGATCCTGGTTCCGCCCCTCCTCAGAACACGTAAATTTCTGAAATTTCATCTAATATACAAGCTCATTCATATTTAACATCAAGTAAACAATCTAATACATGAAGAAAACTAAAGGTTAGGTACCATGTTGGGAAAAAAGGTATGACTGTAATAAACCCTAGAACAGTGATCATTTCATTAGATATAGTTGTGCTTCTCTTTTAATTAATATTATATACGTTGTATTGACACATTAACTTGGCTACTAAATTATTTCATTAATTGTATAATAAAAAAATTGATTTAACAAAATTTATTCACTTACCTATAATAATAATGAAGCTATGTAGTAGTGTCTAGTGTGTATGTTAGGTAGGTGCGTTAACATTATTAAGCAGAAGAAGAAAACAAAAGAATACGGACGTCGAAGCCATTGGGTTTTTGGGCCCTTTTTTTTTCTGATTCTGAAGAAAGTGATGCAACCTTTTTTTATAGACCAACAGTCAAATATTGCAGACTATATTTAACTCTTTATCTCCAATCTCCATATCCTACCAAAACCCATAATAATAGTATGTATACACTCTTTCAAAATTTGTACCCCACTCTGTATAACCCTGACTCACTTCATTATTTATACTTCATCCATCAATTCACCACTCTTCTTTTAGAGCAACCTCTCAATTTTTATAAATGTTACTCCTTGGTAAAACTTGGTATTGTTTGTTAAAGAATGACAAAAAATTTCACATCAGTGTAATTAATGAGATGAGTGGATTCCTTATAATGCTTGAGCAAGCTAGCTTTTGGGCTGTGAGTTAGGCCTAAGACCTGATTTCACATTGTTTAGTATCAAAGTAGTTTCTAGTCCTTTGATTTTATGGATAAAATTATATTAATCATGGAGCTGGATAGACACTATTAAGTTAGGAAACATGCGGAAAATGATGTTTTAAAAGAGGAGTTGGTCTTCTCCAAGAAGCTGAAGTGTGTGCAAATTACTTCACTCGATGTATTTAATAATGTATGGACCATATTGTATGGGTCCAAATAATTTAAACCTCTACTCTTATTACTGCACTGCCTTTACTGCCATCCATCAAACCCCATAAGTCGTATGCTTTCTTTCTTTTGAAATATCTAGTATGTATGTATGTATAACATTTTGCACAAATTGAAAAACCTTTTTAAGTTAACGCATATGGGTTGTCCTTGCAAAGTTATGCAATTATCACTTTCATGCCGACCGTATCCCACTGATCTTTTTTTTATTTTTTATTTTTCAACTTTAGACACACTCTGTAGGCAGAGTCCTTATTGCAGACACTGTTGATCTAAACATGGTAGGGTCACAATGTGAGAAAAACAGACTTCTTCATTAATATTTGATGTACTCGTGCTTTTTAAACAATAATGTTAATGTCTCAACTTCATACCTAGAAAGAATGTTACTTATTAGTATCCTAAAAACAATGTTAGCTATAGTATTGAAATGTTTCTCCTTTTTTCTTTTTAGTCTGTCATGTCTAATTTTTATTTTTTGACAATTTTTTTAAAATTAGAATGTGTTACATATTTTCAGTTTAACACTTCTACAACATTCAGAAGTTCCCTTCTGACTTTTTAAAATTATGGTCAAATCAAAACTAGACAAACAAATTGAAATGGAGAAAGTATAAATCAAAAAAAAATAAAAATCGTCCATTCAATTGGTAAGTAAAGAGAAGGGGTAAGGTTGACATACTAGAAATGGTTTGAAAAGCAAATGTGGTAGATTTGTCCTCAATATTTACCTAAGTGTGGGTTTTACTTACCAAATTATGTTGTTTAATTCTATTCCCTGGGTAAAATATGCTTAAGAACAATGTTCCTGACACTATTGAGCTTCAAGGTTTATTGTGAATTATTATTATTATTATCCAGTGTATATCTAGAGGCCCCAATTGCTTTTCTTGATCTTATTATAACAAAAGGTGCAAATTAACACCAGAGCAAACACATGCTAGAGAAAAAGTGGAAAGCAATAAAATTATAGTTGAGCTGGAAAAGGTGTGTGTCCTATTGCTTTTTTCAGAAGATTAAAAAAAAAGAGGGAAACCAAGGTGTATAATGAAATAATCCAAAGCATATACAGAAAAGTTGAATGCTCCATATTTTAACATATACTTCTTCTCCATAGGGAATAGAGTTGTAAACTTTCCCAATGATATAATATTTGATCGTGACAATCCCATATCTACAACTATCAGCATCATCACATCATAATAATCAATAAAGCATATGAAAGCAACAGTCACTAGGACCCAAACATTGTTACTCCCCCCATAAACCATCCCAAAGGCCAAAAACACTAGGCCATGTTGATTGCTTCCATAAAAATTAAAAGTTGAAAAGTTAAAAAAAAAAAGGAATAAGAGATTCTTGTAATGTTCATCATATGCGGTGGTGTTGTAGTTGCAATAGTCTAGAATATGCACCTTCTGGCCTGCTGATTAACTCAGAATGGCTTCCTTGTTCAACGATTCTTCCGTCTTGTACAACTCCAATAGTATCCACATTTCGAATTGTTGATAATCGGTGAGCCACCAAAACGGTGGTTCGACCTCTCATCAACCTTTCGAGTGCTTCTTGTAACACACATTCGGATTCAGCATCCAGTGCACTTGTAGCCTCATCAAGTAGTAGAATCGATGGATCTTTAAGAACGGCCCTTGCAATTGCAATCCTTTGTTTTTGTCCTCCTGAGAGTTGAACACCTCTCTCACCAACAGGGGTTTTGTAACCTTCAGGCAAACCACTTACGAATGTGTGTACATTTGCTGCCCGAGCTGCTTCAATGACTTCGGCTTCTGTTGCACCCTCTTTACCATACGCGATATTTTCAAAAATGCTAGCTGCAAAAAGAGCTGGCTCTTGTTGCACCAAACCAATCTTAAGCCTTAGAGACTTCAAGTTTAATCTCCTTATGTCTTTCCCATCGATCATAACTTTTCCACCGGTTGGATCATAGAATCTTTCGATTAAGGCTATAACGGAGCTCTTTCCCGAGCCACTTGCCCCAACAAGAGCTTGGCTTTGGCCAGCGCGAATCCTTAGATTGAGGTCCTTGAACACAGAGACATCCGGTCGTGAAGGGTATGCAAAATCAACATGACGGAGTTCAATATCCCCTCTAATTGATTCAACTGGATCGCCTTCAGGGTCATCAGGATCGACCCTGGTAGAGCGATCAAGAATGGAAAATACAGAACCAACAGCTTCACCACCCCTAATAATCTCGGGTGCTAGGCTGACCGTTTCAGCAACTGAATTAGCCGTGATCACAAGGACTACAAAGACCTTAATTACCTTAGAGAAAGTCGAGACCCCGTTGTTAACAAGGTGTGCACCGTACCAAAGAATCAGAGCTTCAGAACCATAAAGAGCAAGCTGTGATATACCAAATAAGAGTCCTGACATTTGGCTTCGTCGAAGACTCTGCATTTGTGGAACTCTAAGCTCTTGGGAGAACAAAGAGATAATCTTCTCTTGGGCATTGAAGGCTGCTACAGTTCTAATATTGCTTACTCCTTCTCCAGCAATCATGCTAGTCTTTGCATGCGCCTTGGCCGTGTCTCCGGCAAATCCTTTCAGTGAGAGTTGCTGTATCATGCATGCAAATTAATTTAATGAATTTTAGATTTTACGACACGATTTCAAGTGCTAGTAATTTGGTTCTAAATTTCATTTTTGTATATATACATATATAATGATTTTTTAGATATAAATACAGAATTTAGACCGAAGTTACTAGATAATGCCGAACCTACATATTATATGCTATCTCCGCTCCCAGATGTAAATCACTAATTAGGGAATAGTTAAAAAAAACAAAAAGGAATAAGCACCATGTATATAAGGACAAAAATAATTGTTGTTCTCTTGTAATGTTGCTCACTATTTAAGTTATTGAGCTGTATTAGATCTGTGATACTCAAGCACTCCGATAGGCACATGACTGGCAATTCTGACAATTCTCCCATCAATAACTCACTCAAAATAATACAGTAAAAAGATTTTTAAAAAAATTGAACAGAAAAAAATTAAGTCAAGTTTGTCATATACACAAGATGATCACGGGTAAAGAATCTCTGCTACTTCTGAGACTCTGGCATGAATATCTAGGAGCTAAAAAAGAGACTAACAAAGTCAAAAAAAACAATCTAACCCTATGCACCTCCTATTCAACCCCACAACCTCTTGTCCTTTTCACTGTCTTTGGATGTGTTTTTATCTTACACCATAAATGCCTCGTGTAATTTCACAAGTGAGGTCTAGAAATGGTTGAATATACATACCTACCTATATTGGTAAAGAGGAAGCTCAAAGGAAGTGTAATCAAAGAACAATGGTTAAAGTTATACGGAACTTATATTGGTGGAAGATAGTAGATATCTAGTGGAATAGTCCCGCACATCACCAATTAAAAAGGAAAAAAAAGACGATTAGTAATTTCAGAAGTGGACAACCTTAAGAAATACTCCTTTTTGTTTCAATTTGTTTGTTAGTTTTAACTTGTCACGTAATTCAAGAAAAAAATGAAGATAATGGTCTTAAACTAAAGATAAGTAAAAAATACCAAAATTTATTTTATTCCAGTAATGTTAAATGTCATGTGAAAAGTTGGAATTAAAAAAACAGAAGAGTAATAAAAAAGAAAAAGGCAAAGTGCTGCTCAATAATATTGGTATTGATGGGTGATGGGAAGTAATAGAATCTTTACAGTTTTTACTGTCATGGCTAATAAAATAGGTATGTTTGAATATGAATATTTTTTTTAAAAAAAATTTGGTCAGATGTGAGTATCGAAGAACTAAAGCAGCTGAATTGGAGGAAACACATGCAAGGCACCAGTATGGTGCCACTTTCTACTTACTCTCTTGTCCTATGCTTTTACAAGGCACCAGATTCTAAGCAAACCATTTCAAATTTTTAAAATTTATTAATAGAGTATTATAAACAATTTATCATCAATTAAATTTCAGACGCTCAGACAGCTCAATGTTTAATTAATTTATGTTCCTTCTTCCCTTTTTCACATTTTCTTTATATTTAAAATGTTAAATAAAGAATGAAACCTGACATGCTTGTTACTTCTAATTGAGTGTTATGCATGGGTTCTGCAAATATTTTTACCTGGGCGAAATTGGCCAAGACGAGAAGCGGAAATGTGGCAAGGATGAGCAGTGAGACACGCCATTCGACTATAAATGCAACTATGAATGAAGTGAGAAGAGATGTCATATTCTGCAGTATAACGGAGATCCTCTCTGCTATAGCAGATTTAACATCTGCAGCATCTGTAGCTAAACGAGCTGCTAGTAGACTTGAATTGTTCTCCTCCTCATCGAACCAACCAACTTCATTCCTTAAAATTGCTGAACAAGTTAAAACAAACAATTAGCTCAACATAAGAACTAATTACAAGATCTTAGTAACATTAAATGATTTGGCAAGGGAAAATACCTGCCAACATCATCCTCCGAACCCTGGTAGTGAGGTTTTCTCCCATAATACTGAAGAAGTAATGCTGTATTAAATATGCTACAACGGCATAAAGACCGGCTCCAATGTAGATGAAGACATATTCCTTTGTCTTCCTTTCCATGGTTGCGGGATTTGTATAGTAGAATACCTCAATCATGTTGCTCATCACAATAGCAAAAGTTGGACCAATGAAACCGGAGAGGACAGACCCTACGGCTCCCATGATTGAATAAGGCCACTCAGGAGCATTCAGTTTGAGAAGCCGGCAGAAATAATTCTGTGGAGCAGGATTTTTCCTATCTGTTTCAGCATTAGAAATCATTTCTATACGCCCATCTGCACCGGTGCTGTATGAATAGCTCAAATTCCTTAAACTTCCAGAGCGAAGGCTTAGAGACTTTGTTGATAATGAATGACTTAACCGAGTGGAACGTGTACGCCGAGTAGATGGATTTGAAAAGTCTCTGTTCCCAACCATTTCCTGGAATCTGATTAAAGAAGCATAAGCCCCAGCTTTGGAAATCAGTTCTTCATGTGTTCCAGTCTCAACCACCTGCCCTTGCTGTATAACTGCAATTGAATCAACATTTCTGATTGTGGAGAGACGGTGAGCTACAACCACAGTAGTACGCCCAACCATGAGACGGTCTAGAGCTTCCTGGACAATGCTCTCGGAACCAGCATCAAGAGCACTGGTGGCCTCGTCAAGCAGGAGGATCTTTGGGTTCTTTAACATAGCTCTTGCAATTGCAATTCTCTGCTTCTGTCCACCAGAGAGTTGTACACCACGCTCTCCCACCTGGATATACAATCAGTATTAACTTCTCAGGAAGTGCAAATCATCTTAGTCGACCCAATCAAGTTTAATGCTCTAAAAAATTGAATGATAAGGCTAAAACAAACTATAACCTGAGTGTTGTATCCGTTAGGAAGCAAGGTAATAAAGCTATGTGCATTGGAAGCGCAGGTAGCCGCCTCAACTTCAGCCATGGTTGCATCAGGCTTTCCGTACAGAATGTTCTCGAGTATGGTAGTAGCAAATAACGCAGGCTCTTGATTAACAAGGCCAATCTGATCGCGCAACCATCTAAGTTGTAACGTCTTTATGTCCACATTGTCGAGCAAAACTTGACCTGCATGATCAATCATATTTTTAAATGGGATAATTGGTAACCAACATTATAAAACTGAAGTATAAGTTCGCGGAAGTGTTAAATTACCATCATTAGGATCATAAAATCTTTCTATCAATGAGACGACTGTGCTTTTTCCTGAGCCACTGCCACCAACTACGGCAACTGTCTTTCCAGCAGGGAAGAAAATGCAGAAATCTCTGAAGATAATCACATCAGGTCTTGACGGATAGCTGAAGGTCACATTTTTGAATTCAATGTTCCCGCTGACCTCAGACAGGCATTTCCCATCTAGAGTATCTTGTACAATGGTCGGTTTCTGCTTAATAATTTCCATTAACTTGTATCCAGCTGCTTTTCCTTTGCTGAATGCCCCGAGATTGGAAAATGACTGACCTAAACTCCTGCAAAACCAAAGTTTCAACAACCAATAACAGGTTACATGAAGAGATTTAACAAGATAAAGGGAGGATCATAAATAATGTACTTCAAGGTCTTACATGCCACCAACAATGGCTGAGAAAATAGCAGTAAATGCTTTTCCACCATCACTCTGTCCATTCCGAATGAAAACCCCAGCATACCAAAATACAAGTGCCCATGACATGCATGCTATTCCATAGGTACATCCCAAACCCAAACCTTTAGCCATGCCAGCCTTGTATCCGAGCTTCAATGTGTTCTGAATTGCATCGGAATATGAATTAAGGGCTTTGGTCTCGCCGACATATGAGTAAACTGTTCTGACTTGTGCAATTGCCTGCATTGACAATGTAAACATCATAAACCAGAAGAACTGGAAATCCGAAGAGAAAAGCCATTACATATTGTGCAAGTTATAGAACAAATAATCAAAACAAAGGCCCAATAGAAAAGCTCTCCCCTCTGAATTTTATACATCAAAAACTTTCAAGGTAGTGATATAGATACAGATAGATAAGGAATTGCCTTTTTTTTTTGTAAGATCCGACAATACTCAGTAGATCTTGTATATTATTCCTGAAACAACTTCTACGTCATTTTTTAAATTTTGATAAACCAGTTCAAATCAATTGTTGGCTTCTTTATGCAAAGAATCCAGGTAAAAAAAACATAAATATATATATCAGACCTGTAAGTTTACAAAAACCTTTTGATTAGTCGAAGTATAAAGATGACTTTCATAATTAGATCATATAACTTTCATAAAGTGACTTTATAAAGATTTAACTTTGATAACTGGAACAGCATGCTAAAGAAGGACAATTAGAGGCTAAAGTACTCAAAAACCGATAAAGGAATGGCGAAACTTTATCATCACTGCACATGTAGAAGGATCATTTCATGTGGACTAATTCATATTGTTTTAAAGTACTTCATAAGTAACCAAAAGGAAATTACCTGCTCAGCAATAATTCCAGCATTTGCATAGGATTCTCTGCTTTTTGACGTGAGACCGGTGAGAGTATACGCATAAAGACCCCCAGCAAAAGCAATTCCAGGAATAACCGCCACACTTAGGAGAGCTAACCGCCACGCTGACACAAAACCAACCACCAAACCCGCCAAGAAAGTCGAAAGGTAGTGAATGAAATTACCCACCTAAAGTTTTCACGTCAAAAAAGTTGTTTCATCAATTATTAGTGCAAGTAAACATCATTAAAGTAGATTTTAAAAAGAAGGATACAGTTAAACTAATTTGGCGTTATCACCGGAAAATAAGGACAAAGATGAAAACAAAACAAGCATTCCAAACAAAACAATCCAAGAAATGGCGTGTGATAGCGAGCAATCTTTTGCTAACATGTGCCATTCTGGGACCAGGAGGGCTTAACTAGACGAGCAGAACGCTTCATCGAAAAATTACGCTATATATTATCTTGATTCAGCCACTGTATGGGACCCGCTCTGAATGAAGAGTGAAGACACATCATCATTCAAAAAAGCAAGTGTAACGTATTTCCTAGTTTATCCTTACAGTTATGAATGCTACTAGATTTCACCGTTGGCCTTGTGAATATTCACTTAAATGGATTACAACAGTATTGACATTAAATTCGAAATAATAAATGAAGAGAGGTTGGACCTTCTCACTTATGGCATCTTGGACCAGTAGAGTATCCGTTGAAACACTAAAAACAATATCCCCTGTTCTTGCATCTGTATCAAAAAACCCAACGTCCTGTTTCAACACTGCCTCTAAATATTTCTTTCTTAGTGCACTCACTTGCCTTTCTCCAGTATACATCCAACAACCAATCTCTGTAAAAACAAGAATAGAAAACAAATTTTAATATGACAGATCCATGATAGGGACGTGTGATTGGGATAATATTGCATAATAAAAATACATGAGGAAATTGACAATTATTATAAGTGTATATTTGTATAAAATAGAGCTAAAAGACAGGAAGACGGTCCACGGACCACGTGCAACCATGAGACCTAATCGTGATCCTATTGATCCAATGTGAACTGGCTAACTAGCAAAAATACAAATATTTTTTTAATATCGATATATAAACTACTATTTGCATCGAAACAAAATGTATATACTCGAGGCAAAGTTTGTTTCAAGTTACCCATAAAAGTAATTTAAAAAGGAAAAGTAGTAGATCACTGAGCTCACCTGCATAGGATGATGCACAAACTATCAACCCAAGGTACACGAAATACAGAGCATACTGCAAATTTTGTAACCAAGAAAAAATAATCAGATCCGTGTAAAAGAAATTTATAAATAAATTAAAAAGAAGAAAATTAACCTTTGATACTTCATGGGTCATTTTGTGTAAATCCATTTGATTTTTTCCAAAACCATTTACCATTTCACCAAAAAGGAGAAAGAAAACAGGCATAGAAGAGCCATGTAAAATAGCTCCAATACTTCCACAAGTCATAAGAAGATAATCATATTTATCAGCAAAAGAGAAAAGCTGATAAAAAGGAAGACTCTGTTCTTTCTTTTTCTCAGCCTCTGGCATTGATTTCCCTTCAGTAGTCTCCGCCATTGAACTTCAATAAACAAAAAGAGAAGACAAATTTTGTTGACAACCCAGTTCAAGAATATTAATTGGGGTCAAGAAAGTTCATTTCTTGAAAGAAAAAAGAAACACCATTGAATGATGGGTCAGAGAGATCTGTTTGAAGAAAACAGAGTACTTTGTTGATTGAGCTTAAGAGAAAATGGAGAAAGAGAAGAGAGACAGGTGGGGGAAATAAGAAGACCAGTAGTCAAAGGAATGAGAGAAAAATAAACGTAAAAGTGTGTGCAAGTGAGAGTGAGACATCGTTCACTTCACTAAACTATACTTATATATAGCAGCAGAGATTCAGAGAGATACTTTATTTGGGGGTATGGGGTGTCTCCTTGGTAAAAAAACTTTTTTTCTGTTACTCATTTTTTCCTTTTATTTTATTATTACTATTAATATTAAATACTATTTAATTTTTTTATTATTTAGATCACTTATATTTAATAAATATGGTTTGATAAAATTATCCCTAGCATTTACTATTTGAAGTGAAAGATAGTATTTTATTTTCAGTCCACTTTCATTTGTCATCTTATGTTATTTAAAAATTAATTTGATTATATTTAAAGTTAAATTAAATTATATTAATTTAATATTTTAAATAAAAAATTTAGATATTCAAAAACTATATGAGAAAATACTATAAATTGTAATTTTTTACATTTTAGTATGATTAAAAAGTACACTTTAAAATGATAGTCAAAATTTTTATAATTTAACTCTAAAAATAGAAACTATGTCAATTAAAAATGGACAGAGGAAAGTAATAAATAGTCCACTTCTTAATTCTTATGTTAAGTTAATAATCTATGGTTAGATAGAAAAAAAATTTAAGAGTCAAATAAAATGAATTTGACTGATATTTTTATAACTTATCATTATTTCCTTTTTTATGAGTCAAAAAATATAAAATTTGATTGACAATTTTAAATGTATTTTTTTATTATATAAAAATTATAATTTATAATATTTTTATATAATTTTATATTTTATATTTTTTATTTTAAATTCAAATTAATTATAAATGTTACTCTCTCTTTTCAAAAGAATGACCTAATTTGACTTGAAACGGAATTTAAGAAAAAAAAGACTTTTTAATCTTGTGGTTCTAAATTAAAGTTATGTCAAATGTATCAAAATGTCCTTTAATCTTGTGGTTTTAAACATACCACGTGGAAAATTAAAGTTAAAGTGTTACCAAAAAGGAAAAAGGATCATATTTTAAAAAATAAACAAAAAAAATAGAATCATTCTTTTTTAAACAGAGAAAATATTAGTTACATTCAAAAAAAAAAAACATAACAAATAAAAAAGAAAAGTATAAAATAGATGTAAATTTGTTTGTTTGTTTAAACATGGTTTCATATTTTTTACTGAGTTCAACGGAATCTAGTGATCTTTTTCCCTCTGCTCTGCAGCTTCGACTTCTGTGCTCTCCTTATGGCAAAACTGTGACACTGAGCCATTAATTTTCTCAAGTTTATTTCCATATTTTAAATAAATACCTTGCAAGTTTCAATATCTTATGAATAAAATAAAGAGGAAAAGTATTAAGTTGTTGAAAAAAGTATTACGTCTCTTTGGATAAATTTCATAAATGAGCATGATTATGACTTGTATTAATTAAAAGTCAAACAATTTTGTTTTCTAATAAAATAAATAGTAGAATTTTCTTTTTAATAATGTAAGTCACAATTGCTGAAAGTCGATTTTCTAATGACTAATAATGAGGACTATTCTATATTCTATATTTTAATGTAAATACAAACTCATTTATATTGGACGGTATAAAATTTATTTTATGAACTAAAAGTTTTTATTATTAATTACCATATAATCTTGTGAATTGTGATAATTTTTGTCCAATTTATTTAGTGGTTCAGATAGTAAACATGATTTACTTAACAAAAATTTAGTTACACCAATGTTCATCATATAGTGAGCAATTGTGACAGATTTATTTTCGAATTGTAAATGAACATACAAGTTTCCTTTATAATATGCGGTAGAAATGTATTCTATCAGAAGAAGTATTGTATAGGGTTGGAACCTCAAATATTGTATTTTAAGGTGTAAATGTAAATATGAGACTTGATGGCTGCTCGTAGTTGTTGTTTTACGTACCTGTGACGTGAAACTCACACGCAAATATTAATCATAGAGGAATTTTAATAACTCAATTAATTGACTATTCGAAGACTCTTTATTCAAAAGATTTAGTAATATTTTTTTTCTCTGAAATTATACTGTAGTACCATATAATAACATATGGTCCTATACGAAAATTTTATAAATCAACGATAACCTTCTGTTTTTACCCTTTTATTTTTAAGAGAGAGAAAAAAAGGCAATGGTCTTCTCATAATTTAAATTTAGGATATATATTTTGAAATTCGTATATATTTGGAAGGTACATGAGGAATTCAAAATCAGAATCATTTAGTAGTTGAATAAAGTTGTACAGATATTATATTAGTAATGTATGAATTAATTATGAAAAAAATTAATTATTATTTTACGTAATTTTTTTTTACTCATGTATAGTATATTTGTATAAGGTGTTTTGTCTTTTATTCAACATAGAATAATACTACATAAATTCATCATAACATGGATTGTTTTAAATTGCAAATTAAATAGTAATACCTTATTAATTGTATATATGATTAATATAATATAATTTTTAATCAGCTATCGAGCGACTCAGTGTTTGATGCGGAGAAGTAAGAAAAAACTTGCTAATAAAGTCAAGAGAGACATGCTACAAAATCGATGATACAACTTTGCCATGCTTGGAATTGGTGAGGGGCCATTTTCAATCAAACAAACCAGTTTCGTTACACATGTGACTTGATACTATTTATTGGAGTATTATTTAATTTTATATATTTCGTTAAATTATTAATATGTCTACAATATCCTCCCAAAAAATATTACATACATCAATGATTTTGTACTCGTTCTTTTATTTTCAATGTCTAAACTTATGGAGTTCATTAAAAACTAAATATTAATACAAATTGTTTTTACCGTTCATATCTCTGATTAGAATACTAATTTGAATTTGTGCTATATATATACCTATTAAAAATGAAAATAAAACTCTTTATTAATATTCAAAACGAAAATTTAAATCATATTTATCTAAATTTCTCATGTCAAATCACTTCAAAGGTTATCTATTTAATTCCTGATTCACTCAATTCCAATCATAAGAATTAACAAGTGCATGTGCTTACAAAGACATTCCACTAAAGTTTTGTCACATCCAAGTGTAGCTGAAAATATGAGGATCGTTTCCATTTTTGCCCCTATTTTTCCTTCTCTTAATTTTTTGCCCTTCTTAACAAACAGTCGCATAAGTTCTCATAATATCTCACGAGCTACGTTCGGACATAATTTAAGTTTAGAATCTGAAAATATACTTCTTCAGGCATAAGTTTCAGTTTCTAAATAGTTTATGCTTCTTTAGGTATAAGTTCAATTATAAAAGAACAAAAATAAATGATCAATTATTTAAACGATAAAAGTTAAAGATCGGGTGATTTAAAGGACATAACGTGTAATTTTATGGAAAATGAAGGATATCATATATTATATCTTTCTTTGGCACTGTTTTGGTGTGCCAGAAATGTCTCTTTCTGGGCTACTGTTGAGATAAAAAAGCACTCCAGCAGCCTGCTAAGATCCAGCCCAAATGAAATAGCCCAATTGGTTATGTTGATAGATCCCTTTTCCAACAAAATAAAACTTATATTGAATCAAGGGAATAATTTGATGGATTGACCCTAAAAGTGTTGTCTCCAAGGAACAAAGCATAAAAATTACAAGCATTGAATAAATTACACACAACAGATTGATGGTGCTTTTTGGAATTGCTAGGCTAATCAGAAAATGAACGATCAAATATAGTAGTGATGCCTTCATAAAACGACTCTATGAGAGGAACTTTTGGAATTAGATTAGATAAATTTAATATGAAATTGATTACAGATGGACTTAGATTTAAAGATTTTAGCAAAATCCTACAATAATCTTAAGTTACTACTTTAATAAAAGCTAGATTTATAATTAGATATTTAATTAGAGTATTTCTTAATATATATATATATATATATATATATAATTTAATTAAAAGTTATCGAGTTGGATAAATAAAGTAACTAGACCGAAGAATTACAATTGGAATGAATGGAAAATCAATAGATTTATTAGGTGAATATAGCCTCCTCCAGAGGGAAAGAAATGCACCTTTAATTAAAAATGTCTTAAGTAGTATAACAGATCAACAAAGGTTAAGTAATATATAACAAAATAAATATGACCGGAAAAAATTGATTCAAACATTGCTACCAACACAATTCAAAAGAAAATCTTTGATTCCATTCCCCACATGAACAACCCCAAAAGGTTCAATTTTCAGATATTAAAGATTAGATAATATTGAAAACACACTAATATTATTTATATCCATCACACGTTTCAAAAGTTCATTGATGTCTCAGACCAACCTCAGCCAGGCCACTAAAAAAAGGAAGAAAAAAAGAGGTGACCTTTTGCTCTGTTATTCTTGAATAATCATTACAATTTTTCCAAAAAAAACACAAAAAAAGAAAAACATTACCCCATAACCCAATTGGTAGAAGGATTGAGGGTGTCCACCATTACAAAGGTCATTTGTATCACCTTTACAAACTTCAAACGCACAAATCCTGGCTTTAAAGATCTGGCTGCTGCTTTTCTATCTTACTTATCAAAAAGTTCCATCTTTCTATAGTCCTGAATGGCCAATTTTTTTGGAATAATGGTGTCTGAGCTAGTTTGTGTGTACCTATTAGTCAATTATTTTACTATGCTATTTTTCACTAGTATAAACATCGAATAATTTCATTTAATAAAGTTTAATTAGACAATTGAGAATAAACCATTTTGCAAGACGAGAAGATGAGATCTGTAGGTTTTGACTTCACCTTACAATAGTTTTTATTCGGTGTACGTGTATTTATATTATGAAATTCACTGGATAATCATAACTAAAATAACTATGAATTCACATAGAAATTCATAAACATTAAATGTTAATTAAGTTCGCTTATAATAATCTATTGTTCACTGTTTTTACTGAAATTTGAATATTGATATCCAATGATTTAATTTTCACACAATATTATTGACAACCATGTCACATTCTTAGTTGCCTTGATTCTCATTCTTAAAGGAATCAATAACTTTAGTACAAAAGGGTTAATATATTATAATGTTTTTATAATATAAACTATGAGTTAAAACTATCAAATCATGAGAAATATGATCTGTTCTTCATCATAGTAAACATTTAACTATATATTAGCTAGTGTGAAAAGAAAAGTAGGGCGTCGACAAATGGTGGCCATTGTTCAAGTAATTTTTTATAATTAAATGTTTGTTCATACGAAATTAATTAAGAGATGAGAAGAGAGAAATGGTATGCTAATTTATAATCCTAAATGTAGTTGGGTGCTCAAGAAAAGATGTGATTATTGACTATAAGGGTCAAGATTAGAATGATAGTAAATAAAGATATATATATTATTATAAGGAACAAAAAACCATTTTGTATTTGAGTAAAAGGATTTATTAATCAAATGAAGTGGCTTTTGTTGTGTTGTATTCACTTTTGGAGACATAAGATCCGTTTTGGTGAAATAATTTATACTAGTTTAAGCTTCTTCTAATTAGCTAGCATGCCCACCAGAGTACTACCCATGTGCTATTTTTGTGGATATTATCCTCCTTTCTCCATGCAAAGATTTCCACTTATTTTTCATCTCTTCAAAATTCCTTTTTAACACTAGAATTACCTGATATTTGTTGCTGGTGAAAGGAATAAGGTAAACTGTATTCTTAAAATAAGCCGAGGTATGTGAAAGGTGTTTTGAACACCGCGATCATAAAGAAAATTTTAAAAAATAGTAGGTATATAGCTCATATATACTGATAAATAACATTTTTGCTTCGTCCATAATTAAATAATAAATTCTAATTTAAGTTCTTTATAATATTTTATCAAGAACAATCAAATTTCAATTACTTGGAATATGCACTTTTGATTTACTTTCTTGTGAATAATCACAAATTTCCTAGAGATCAATGGTACGTTGCACCATTTAATTATTGAGTGTATGTTAAGTTTACATTGTCACTCCATCTTTGGAGATAGTAATTTAATTGTAAAAAATAGTCTAAATTGAACACAAGGGACCAAAAACACAGATTTTGATTAAATAAATTTGAATCATCCATCATAAGGATCAAAATTAGAATTCATTCATATTTGAGGAACCAAAAGTGCTATAGCATCTCTTTTGTGTTTCAAATTAAAAAGAAGTTTTTGCCAATATTAGAACAACAATTTGTATCTTGTCAAAGTCCAAAAAGATCTTCAAGGAAAAAACAATTTTATTCAGCATCTTCTCTTACTATATATGTATTCCAAGTATTTATTTTTCCTAAAAATCTTCCCAAAAAAACTCAACACTCTAAACCAATATTTTTTTTTAATTAAAAACAATCCTTTTTAATTTCAAAAAAAAACTTTACCAAACAGGTTATATGTCACTTCCTAATTTTTGCATGCAATCTTATGAAGTGATTTGGTTGATGAGGTTAATTACATTAATAATGATTCGGTTGATCATTCAATTTATTCCCTTTACTCCCTGCTGAAATCTAGGCTAATAATTAAGCTAGGAAAATAGATAAAACTATACAAGAAAAAAAAAACAAATAAAATTAAAAGGGACTTTGATAGTAATCATATAAATGATTATAAGAGCAATGAAAATAAGAAGGTGAGAGTAATAATGAAGAACAATGATATATAAAAAGTATGAGTTTGCAATGGGATTATTAGAGACAGAAATAAAGACATTTGGACCACAAACATAGACAGTGAAGGTAAGTTCATTTTGTGTGTTGGACCACAACTACCTTTTGTTCTAATGAGGTCTATATGGATACATTTAATTAATTCTGGTAAACTTTCCAACCTAATTCACATATAATGAACATGATGCATACTGGATATTGAAATCCCTCAATAACATCTCAAAAGTTAACACGGAATAATCATATCAATATAGTTTAGGCCTTATTTGTTGATGAATGGTCACTAAATTACTAGAAATTGTGTTAATATTTTATCAGGACAAATTAGTCTTCTCACAGCAGCTCAACAACAGAATCATACACAGTGAAATTCCACAAGTGAGGTCTAAGGAGAATAAAACCCAGACCTTAAACCTATTTTGTGGGGTAGAAAATTAAATTATTTCTGACATACCTTATCACGACATATCTTTGTTTCAAACCTCTTTTTTTTTGTTATTCATTTAGATTAAGCTTCTCTAATAAGTTTGAAACAATTAAAATTTGAACAAATAATTTATATTGAATGATAAAATATGATGAGACGATGACACATCAATTGTACCATAATTTTAAGCATGTTAAATGCACAATCTTATGTCTCTTCACTTTTTGCTCACCACCAGTAATAAGTAAAGAGAAATACATTGTCTAATCACTAATGTGTGTGAGAGAGAAAAAAGGTTATTGGTTTGGGCTGAAATCCAGAAGATTTGGCCCAATAGAGAAAACTAATGAGCCCATTTCTTATAGTTTGATGAGCTCGGTCCAGTTTCGTAAGGCCCAAATGAAACCAAAAATTCAAATTTTCCAGAATACGTAAAGGAGCGGCAACGGTCACAAACACAGCTGGAAAGAAAGCATTTCAAATTTCAAAATTCCACCGGCTATAATTCCTTTTTCCCTCTCCTATATAAACAACCCATTTCTTGCAAACCCTAGCTCCTTATTCAATTTACTCTTGTCATAAATTTCATCCATTTTCATTAATTTTCTAGTTCGGTTTCTGCAATTTCTTACCTAAGAAAATGAGAGAGTGCATCTCCATCCACATTGGCCAGGCCGGAATCCAGGTCGGAAACGCCTGCTGGGAGCTCTACTGCCTCGAACATGGTATCAAGGTTGGTCCCCTTATTTCTCTACTTCAATCGATGTAGTCTTATTTGAATTTTTTTAAGTTTTAATTTTTGTATTGACCGGCGTGTGTTTGATAATATGTCTAGCCTGATGGACAAATGCCCGGAGACGTCACTGTTGGAGGAGGAGATGATGCTTTCAACACCTTTTTCAGTGAAACGGGTGCTGGAAAGCATGTACCTCGTGCTGTTTTTGTAGATCTGGAACCTACTGTTATTGATGAGGTGAGGACCGGAACTTACCGTCAGTTGTTCCACCCTGAACAGCTCATCAGCGGCAAAGAAGATGCTGCTAACAACTTTGCCAGAGGACATTATACAAGTAGGACTCGAAACCCTAACTTTCATCTTTACATATAGGAGTTATATTTGTTCATTTCGTTTTTGTTTTACATGTTGTTTATTTGTTAATTTTGGTGACAGTTGGGAAGGAGATTGTGGATCTGTGTCTTGATAGAATAAGGAAGTTAGCTGACAACTGCACTGGGCTTCAAGGATTTTTGGTGTTCCATGCTGTTGGTGGGGGTACTGGTTCAGGGCTCGGTTCTCTGCTTCTTGAGAGGCTTTCTGTTGACTACGGAAAGAAATCCAAGCTTGGATTCACCATTTACCCTTCACCTCAGGTCTCTACTGCTGTAGTTGAGCCTTACAACTCTGTGCTCTCAACACACTCGCTTCTTGAGCACACTGATGTTGCTATCCTTTTGGATAATGAAGCCATTTATGACATCTGCCGTAAATCTCTCGACATTGAAAGACCTACTTACACCAATCTTAACAGGCTTATTTCTCAGGTATTTTATTTGTAGCATCACACTGTTTTCCTATTTTGAAATGATTTGTTTGATATATTTATGAGATGGACTAAAATATTGGTTGATTCTGTAGGTTATCTCATCGCTGACAGCTTCTCTGCGTTTCGATGGTGCTTTGAATGTGGATGTAAATGAGTTCCAAACTAACTTGGTTCCATACCCAAGGATTCATTTCATGCTTTCCTCATATGCGCCTGTGATCTCTGCTGAGAAGGCCTACCATGAGCAACTTTCTGTTGCTGAAATTACTAATACTGCATTTGAGCCATCGTCTATGATGGTCAAGTGTGACCCACGCCATGGGAAATACATGGCCTGCTGCTTGATGTACAGAGGTGATGTTGTGCCCAAGGATGTAAACGCGGCTGTAGCCACAATTAAGACCAAGAGGACCATTCAATTTGTGGACTGGTGCCCAACTGGGTTCAAATGTGGTATCAATTACCAGCCACCAACTGTTGTCCCTGGTGGAGACTTAGCCAAGGTGCAGAGGGCTGTTTGTATGATTTCAAACTCGACTAGTGTTGCTGAGGTCTTCTCAAGAATTGACCACAAGTTCGATTTAATGTACGCGAAGAGGGCTTTTGTTCACTGGTATGTGGGTGAAGGTATGGAGGAAGGAGAGTTCTCTGAGGCTAGAGAAGATTTGGCTGCGCTTGAAAAGGACTATGAGGAAGTTGGATGCGAGTCTGGTGATGGTGAAGATGATGAAAATGAAGAGTATTAGGTTCATTTCTCCATGTATTTTTCTTGGATGATTATGTAGCCAATGGTCTCATTGGTACCTAAAATTAGAAGTGGTTCATATTCAGTAGGTTCATGTAACTTTCTTCTGAATATGTACTTTGCTATTTTCAACTTCTTAATCTCTCTGTTGTCTTATCAAATATTCAATTATCTCAACTAATTTATTGGAAGTCATCAATTCTTTCCAAATACATTGATGTTGATATATTCACCATACTAACGTACGTGTTCATTAACTTTTTGTACATTGACGGGTAAGTAATCACTACACTATTCTCTTAACTTTGCTTATCAACTACGTTTTTGGTATTTCAATATTTTAATATACATAGTGGAAGTTGGAGATTCCGTCTATTTTCTTCCTACGTATTATACTGTACATCAAAATATACATTAACGGAAGTGATAAGATAGTAACTTCATCTCCATCTCTATTTACGTCATCCCTTTTTCCTGTAGGCGGTGTATGGCCCTATTCCCAAGCATAGATTAAATCTTCCTGTTCCAATCAAGCAGAATTATTATTAACCTGTTAATTTACAACATTTTTCGTATTCTACAAAGCGAATAAAGATTCTACAGTAAAAAATTATACTACTACTAATCGTTCTTTTGATATATCAACAAGTGGTAAAGTAAAAAATGTTAAACCAAACTAAGGAGATTTTTAAAAAAACGCTCTACCTTGAACAGAGACCAGTTCCGAAGGAAATTCAATTGAATTTCAAAAGAAGAGAAAAAAGTCCATTAAAACCCCTGCCGGACGCTATATTAGAAATTCAAAGACCAAAGAGTACTTGTGCATTCACCGCGTTTATAAAAAATTGTCAAAATCTATAGTTTAATCTCAAATTTTGAATCCGTCTCTAATCTGACTAGAGAAAAAATGGAAAATAAACAAGAAAGGATAGTCGAACTCACCTAGGTAGCAGACTTGATTGGCGTTTTTCCACCAAGTGGTGAAGCAGGCAACATAGGCCTAGAAGACAACATAAAAACAGAAGCAACATCCTGATCAACAACTCTCTCCCTAAGCTTCTTAGCTATATCTTCCCCAAGCTGTGAATCTTCTGCTCTAATTCTCATAATTTGGCTATGAATATATGCATTCATTTTGCTAGCACGACTATACTCAATCTCTCTTTCTTGATTAGTCTCCATTTGTGAGTGTTGATATATCATTATGGATCCAAATTTATATTGAGGAAAAAGGATAGATGAATATTTGAGGCAAGCAAGTGATGGTAAAGAAAACAAAACTATGCCGCTTTGGTTTGTCATGGTTATATTGGGAGTATTTATACTAGTTATACATGTGTCCTCTCTTAATTACAAATGATAATCATAAAATTTGTGCTGCATCGGTGGGCCGGTGGGAAGCTGACTTACCTGTTGAGTTACGCATTTTAGGTGGAGCTAAAATTAAGCCTTTTTTCAACTTGTTGACACATGTATAGCCCCTTGCCTAATTTTTTTAATTTACACATCTACTTCATTTGTTGACAAGTCATATATGCTATCTCATCGTCTCATTTTTATTGTGATTTTATAAAAAATATTTGTTGACAAGTCATATATACTATCTCATCGTCTCATTTTAATTGTGATTTGATAAAAATTTTTTAAATAATTAAAGTTTTTTTTAATTAAAAAGATATTAAATTACTCTTTAACTTTACGATCTTAAATATATATTACTTGAAAAATTAATTTATTTTAAGCTCATTTTATAAACTAACAAAAGTATTATTTAATCTATTCATATTTCAAAGTTCAAACTAGCGGTTTGAATATAATTGACTAAATTGAGAATAGCAGTATATTTGTTGAAAGGTTATATGTATTACTCTTCATAAGGACTTAAGTTTAAAGCAGATATTGATTGAATTAAACAAATAGCATCTTGGTTTCACATATAGATATTCTCTACTAATCTTTTTTAAATGAATAATGGAACGTCTAATCATGAAGTTAGTCGATACATTTGAATATAAAAAAACATGTGAGGATCTTGAATATAGCCTAAGTGGGCTACAAATATTGGATGGGAGGTCTATATCAAATCTGCACAGTCCCAATAGAGTTGCCAAACAATCAAGAAACTGATGAAGACAAATATTTTTACAATAATTCAACTACTAGTGGTGTCCAAATTGCAAGGGAATTGCAATTATGGGTGGGTCAAATGGTCATACAAGGATTTCTACGTGAGAGGAGATTGGAAAACAAGTGGCATCTTTTTTAGCTATTAAATAAAAAAAATTAGAATATGATAGATATTTCAGAATTAGGCTTTAAATTTTGACAATCGCTATCTATAATATATCAACATATTTGGATTACCAGACACGTGGAATTATTGGAAGGTTCAAAAAACTTCTGTTCTTAGGCAATTGCGTATTAACCTAATACTGGTAAATCAAGTCATTTGTTACCGTTTATTTTTTTTTTTACTTTAATTATCGTATATTTTGTTATAATTATCTTTGATAATTTGTGATGATTTTATTCTTTTTCTTGACTGCTTTAACTTAAAAATGAAGTCTGCTTTGACTTAAAAATAAAGTTTACATAATTTATTTCAGAATTCGAACTCATAAAAATATATTGAAAATGATATTTATTGTGTCAAACTCAGTAGATAGATAGACAAAATGATTTTCCATGATTTTGTGTCAAACTCAAAATTGTTCAGTACTCTTCATCCTCTTTCTCAGTGTTCATTGAAATGACAAGCAGCAGCCACCTTAAAAGTGGACTTTAGGATTCTATTGGTTGATGACTATTCAATAATGCATCTAAAGAGACTTATCTTTTGATGAATATATTTATTTACTGTACCTAGTAATAGTAAATTAAAGTTACAGAAGTCATTTACCAAAGTATTTGTATATATTTTATATATGGATCGCATTTTTTATGTCTCTTTCAAGGTATCGTAGGAAATTAAATTAGAAGAGCTATAGATAAACGGTCATGAGATTGCCACGTAATATACCAACAAGTATGGGATATTAGGCACTTTACCAGCACAAATTAATTAAGGCTGAAGATCCATTTATTTGATTTACTGAAGTCTGAATGTTGGGTTACCGTGTTATATTCATCATGCTCTAAAAATTCAAGCGATAAATCAAATTAAAGTAAATCTTAAAATAGACTAGAAATGAGATAAGATGAAAGCCACTTTAAAAATAAATTATGAAACGCAAGCTAAAAATTTATGAAATTATAGCACAATCCATTACTTTTTCTTTCTTTTTAGGATTGAGGGGAATAAAAACAGAAGATTGGAAATTGTTCCCTTCACAAATATTTAAACAATAGGGAAAATTAAAAGGTTACGCAAATATATATTAGATAATTAGTTATTATAATTATAGTTTTTACTTAATTATTGTTAACGATCAATAGAAGTGGATTCATCGTAATTAGTGGGGTTGCACGTTCACCCGTTAACTTCGAAAAAAATCATATATATATATATATATATATATTTAGAAACGGGAAGAAATTAGAATATAATTATATCTCTATATTTAGAAACGGAAAGAAACCTGAATATGATTAACAGTGCACCACGAAGAGCATAGAAATGTCTTATACTGTTTGTATAAGGTAAAGGAACCACCTGTGAAACTAGGGTCCGAATTAAGCTAGAGCATTATTATTATTTTTATTTTAAATTTAGCTTAGATATCATATTTAGTGGATCCGAAGTCTTCAATCCTGATTTGGACTGGGGTTTCGAGTTTGTATGATTCAGAATTTGCATAACGTAATTTGTATAACTTTTGTATAATGTAACTTTGTACAATATAATAACTATTTAAAGTTCAAATATTGGTGTTTGTATAAATTCATTATTTCGAATTTATATAAAAATAGTTCAATTATACAAACAAGACAGCTTGAATTCTAACTATAACCCATAAATATGCAAAATATAAATATAACGCATGATTAAATTTAGGGAAGATTGTATATAATAGTAATCTAATAACCTAAAATAAATGGAGTCGCTAGGGTTTGATTTAATTGTGTTCCATAGCAAATGTTTGCAAAAAATTGTCAGGCGCCTCTCTCCCAAATATCTCGCTCGCCACTCTCCTCCAATCTCTCGCTCACTTCTTCACTTTTTATACAAACACAAGTGTATAAAAATTGTTTCCAATTGTATAAAGCAGAGAAAATTGTATAAATACATATATTTTTGTTCCCCTCTCTCCCCTCTTCCAGATCTCGCTCGCCACTCTCCCAAATCTCGCTCGCCACCCTCGCCTTTCTCACTTATACAAACAAAAGCGAAATGTATAAATTGCGTTTCTGTTTGTATAAATCGTGAGAAAATTGTATATACACATGCAAATACATATATTTTCGTCCTATACACTTATGATTATACAATAAAAATACTCCCCTGCCCAGTCTCTTTCGCCTTTCTCTCTTTCTCGTTTTATACAATTTTCAAATTGTATCTAATTTCTCTCTTTCTCGTTTTATACAATTCGATTCAATTGTATATTCCTTGTCAAGTCTCTTTTGTCTTTCTCTATTTCTCATTTTATACAAATTCAAATTGTATATAATCGTTCTATACACTTATAATAATACAAATCATTTTATACACTTCGTTTCTATACAGTTCTCTATCCAAATATCTTTCTCTTTCTTGTTTTATACACTTAGAAGCTTTACAGCTTCCTCCACTCACCTCCACGGGCGAATAGAGTCTACTAGACTAGCCAAGAAAGAGTGAGGTAGCCTATATTTTAGGTCATTCGGAAAGGCTCCGTATAATTTTGGGGTTGCTTCAACTGTATATGTATAGCGAATTATACAGTTTCTATGTTTTCTATAGAGCGCAATTATGCAAACTTTGCTATAACATACAAATATAAATTTTTTTATTTGTTATATGTGAAAATTGCCCTTAAATTTATTGTATTGACTATTTCCGAAAATTCTCCAACTTATAAAATGGAAATAGCAAAGGTCCATTATCCACCTGATATTCTACCGACCCAATAATTGGTGTGGGCCTACGACAGGAAAATTGGATTACGATCCACAAGACCACAACATTTCAATGGGAAATAACCCATCCGTCTTCCATTGTTCCTTGTTATCCATATACTTATAGCTTTTATTTAGAACAACTTATAAAAATGTACACTTAGGAGGTTATTGAAGTTCGGTAACTAAACAGTGTCAAATTTTAACTTACAAACATTTAGGAGGTTATTGAAGTTCGGTAACTAAACTGTATTAAATTTTAACTGCATGTTATTAATTTATTATTATTATTATTATTTATATAGTAATCTTATAATGTACTAAATAATGTATGATATATTACTATAACTGTCAATCTTTTATCACTCTCTAGATCATACGAAATGCATATCCTGATTCATTCACGTAATTCAAAATTAAGTTGTATTTATGAATGTATTTATATTCATAAATATAATATATTCACGAAATACAAATTATAAATGTGTTCATAAAATTTTTAATATAAAGAGTATTATTTTTTTTCTCGCTATTTTTTTTATATGTTTTCTATTTCTACATTAATACAATTGTAATTACAATAACTAAACAAGGAAAATGTATTACTTGTACAATTAGCATGTGAATTCAATGGTGTTTCTATTTATAAAACTTAAAGTAATAATATATCAATTGTATACAACTATGTATAAGAATTTAATGTATTAATACATCAAACAAGGTAAAGTAGTACAATTTTAGCGTATGAATACTACAATTTGACAAATGCATGGATATACTATTGTTAAACAAAAAATGAATACACCACTACAATAAACATATGAATACATTGTTGTTAATAAGAAACATAGAAAAACAATAGAATGTGTAGGCATCAAAATGTGTACGTATTCGACTGTATAAAAAATTGAAAAAACCAACAAAACGTCAATCTCTTCTTGGTTAGTTTTTCCTATAATACTTGAGGTTTGGTACTGACTTAGGTATTTACTTATTTATAAAAATATAGTATTATAGTATTAATGTATTTAACTATACTTGTATTAACTAATCAACCTTTCAAATTGGATATATTACTTATGTATCCAAATATAATTGTATTCACAAATCACTATTTCAACTTGTGTGAGTATTATAATACAATTATATATGTACATAAATTTGACACTATATACAAATTCGACAAACAACAAAATTCTCTCTCGACACTCTTTGCTAACAACAGTAACCTAGAGGCTCCACTAAACTTCGGGTATCCCCACGCTCCGTCTCATAGAGCCACTAGGGAATCTCTCATCGGCGCGCCGGGACAAAGAGATGGCTCCAACAGTAGAGGTGACACTCATCGCAGTACATTTCGTCATGGGAAGAAAAGTATAAAAGCAATAATTTTCATGAAAAACAAATTCATCAGATCAAAACCCTATAAAAATAGATGAAAATAGACGTATACAAATAAAAATTTCATAAACTGAGGAAAAAAATCAATTAGAAAATACGTATTGAATTCAAATCACAAAAATCACTACTAGAATCAAACAAAAGGTTCTTGAATTGAAAGAAATTTGAGGGAAAATACAAAAAATTTGTGATGTAAAAATATTGATGAAAAAGAAAAGTATTAACGAGGACATAATTACTTATAAGTGTTATAATCACTTTCCCATTTTATATTTATTTATATTAGATATATATAAAAAAAACTGATTGTTGATATATAATTAAATTTGCTATTTATTGTTTAGTTATATCCATATAAAATAATAAAAATAAACTATAGCTATTTGTTTCAAATGTATATTGGCATTTGCCATATTCTATAGTTTTTCCTTTTATCTATTTGTTTTGATCAAATCTTAATTCCCCTTATGTTTTATAATCATAATTAGTAAATTTTAAAAAATCTCACATATGGGAATGAAATTGTATATCGTATCACCCTTTCTAATTTTTTAGGCAATTTTCAATTTTCATTCACCATATCCTCTCTTTCATTTCAATTTATGTTCTTCCTTAAATATCTTGTTCATATTTCTCTACTAGCCCAGAATATCACAAAATATTACGTAAATTCTTCGAGATTAAAATAGATTTATTACATTTAATTCTTTGTTATTAATATCTCAATATGATCAAGAAATTGTATAATGTAATCACCATGTGTAATTTTTTGATCGACATTCATTCACTTCATAGCCTCTCTCGTTATAATTTAGGTTATTCCTTAAAATTTTGTGTCAATATTTTCCTACTAACACCAAATATCTCAAATAAAGTGTACATCATTTGAAATTGGAAACAATATTATTGCGTTTGGTTCCCTATATCAATATCTCAGATATGAGAAAGAAATTATATATCATAATCACCTTCTGTAATCTTTTGATCAATTTTCATTCACTTCATAGTCTCTCCCGTTGTAGTTTAGGTTCCTCCTTGACTTTTTGTGTCATTATTTCCTTATTAACACCAAATATCTCAAATTAATTATAAATTTTTTAAGATTGAAAATAAATTTATTCTGTTTGATTTCTTGTATCAATATCTCATATATGAGAAAGAAAAGGTATACTATAATCACCCTATGTAATATATTGATCAACTTTCATGCACTTAAAGTCTCTCCAATTGGAATCTAGATTCTCCCATTTTTTTGTTTGAATTCCCTATTTATCTAACATATGAGAATTAAATTGTATATCGTATCATCATTTATATTTTTTCAAACAACTTCTTTGCTGTGTTTGATTCCCTGCATATATCTCATATATGATAAGAAAATTGTATATCGTATCACTCTCTGTATTCTTTCAGGCAACTTTCGTTCACTTCATTGCTTCTTCCTTTGCAACCTAGGTTCTTCCTTGAACTTCTTTATCGATATTTTCCCGTCAGCGCCATTTGTTTCGAATAAACTGTAGCTCCTTTGAAAGAGGAAATAAATTTGTTGCCCTTGATTCCCTGTATAAATATCTCAGTATTTTTTAACCCTCTCTATTTTTTTCGGGTATTTTCATCAACTTCATCGCCTTTTTCACTGCAATTGATACTCCTGTTAGCACAAAATATTTCAAATGAACTATAACTCCTTTGAAATTGGAAATTAACTTATCGCGTCTGATTCCTTGTATGAAAATTTCACACAGAAGAAAGAAATCATATAACATCACTCTATGTAATCTTTTCGATAATATTAAATGAACGATTTTGATTTATGTAAAAATAACAGATTACGTATCTTCATATTTGAGTAAAACCGCGCAATTATATCACTATCGATGATAAATATGCACCAATTATAGTACACTTCTGTAAGAAAAACTCCAATTAGACTCTACAAAATTTGAAAGTAAAAATTTAAGGAATCCCATAGTGTAATTCAATAATTACACTCTGTCCCGACAAATTTAGTATTTACTAAAAATCCCTTAAAATTTTTGTGGCGTGATACTTTAGACTCTAGTGATACATGGTAAATGATACATGGTAAGTTTAAACTGTTAAGAAAAAAATGGGGAAAAAACGGTACATTTAAACTTGTTAACTAAAATAGCTTAATTTACGGTAACAGATCATTAATCAACATTAAATCAGCACGTAATTGAATATTAATTTCAAATTTTGAAAATCAAATATTATATCATCTATTTTGAATACATTTTTTATGAACAATCTGTTAAACTTCGATACACAACAAATTTATGTATCAATGCATCGTCTAAAACACTATACACACTTGATGGATTCAAAATGTATCAGCAAGCACACTATTCAAAATGTATCAGCAAACACTTTATGTATCAATGCATCGTCTAAAACACTATACACACTGATTCAAAATGTATCAGCAAGCACACTTGATGGCGCAATTATTGAAATTAATCACTGATACATGATAAAAAATTTCAAAAACCCTTGATACATAGGAAATCATATGATACACATCTAATTCATGTATCAAATCATAGACTAAACATTATAATCCACTTAGTACTTATGTATTAAACCTATTGTCTGATACATGATAATAATTTTCATAATTTTTTGATACATATTGGATTCCTTAAAATTTTTACTAATTTCAACAACAATTTTAAAATAAGTATAAAAATACAAACCCGAAACAATGTAGGCCTGACAACAATGTTTGCTGCTTTTTTGTTGTTGTTGTATTTTGACAAACTTTGATTTTGATGTTTCGCCAGAGTCTTTGTTTGAATCCTTCTGAAGATTCATAGGATCATGCAAAGACTTTTTTCTATTTTCTTTCCAATTTTCATCGTCGGAATCATATATCCTTCTATTAATTAACAGATCCATTACTATGATGTAATAGAACAATTAACCAAAACAAAAAAGGGAAGAAAAGAAGAACTGATGATGGATTAAAAAGAAAAAGAAGAAACCAATAAAAGATGCTGGGTTAAGAAGAAGAAAGACGATGATGGATTAAGGAGAAAAACAAGAAACCAATAAAAGATGCTGGGTTAAGAAGAAGAAAGATGATGGAGAAAGAAGAAGTGAAGACGTGATGGAGTAAGAATAACAGTAAGAACGGGAGAGAAATTGTCCAGATTTTTGAAATTTCAAATTTTTTGAATTTTGAAATTCAAAATTTCAAAATTGGGTGTTTTAATTAAAATTAATAATTCAAAATCCAAAAACTGATTTAGAAGATTGAGTGTTTTAATGGAGAAAAAATAGGCATTATATTGGCTAATTGTGTAATATAGGAGAGAGAATGTTATGTATCTATACACTTCTACTAAAATTAAAAAAAAAGGAAATTATGTAATATTTAAAAAAAAAAGGGAAAATTAGAGAATATAAAACTTATAGTTGTGTATTTAAGTTATTTTTCCTTTAAATANCGTGTATTTAAGTTATTTTTCCAATTTGAAATTCTCAATTTGATGATGCTTTTGCACTTGGAATTTGGTGGGCCATTTTGCCGGGCTTTGAAGTCCCAAATATAGACTCAAAAACCCAAAACAGGAAAAACGAGACTCTGAGGGGTAAACGAACAACATAGAAATAAGAAATGATTGAAATATAAATAACAATGACAGATAGGAAGAAAGCAGTGTAACATAGAAGAAAACGCTCAAAGTTTCAACCGACCAAAAGTGGCTCTCTGGTTAGCCATCTTCTTGTTAATTCATCAATCTTCTTCTTCTGTTAATTTCAAAGTTCAATTCCATTTCTAATTTCTTAATCGCTAAAGTACAATTTTTTGATTTTTTTTTCATTTGCAGAGAAACCCTAAATCCCTAATTATTAGATCGGTGATTTTAAAACCTGATCGGTCGATTTCGGGTTATTAACGGGTTTAGTAAGTTTAGATTGTGGAAGTTGGAATATTCAGGCAGCGTGTGACTTCGGAAATTCAGAAAAATGAGTGCACCGAAGAAAAAAAATTTCCAGATAGAGGCATTTAAGCATCGGGTTGTTGTGGATCCGAAGTATGCTGAAAAAACTTGGAAGATCCTTGAACATGCGATTCATGAGATTTACAATCATAACGCCAGTGGTCTAAGTTTTGAAGAGCTCTACAGGTTTGCTTCTTCCTTTCTTTGTTTTTTTTTTGTTTAAGATTTTCCTTTGGTGATGTTGCTACTTGTTATAAGTTGTTTTATTAGCGGAGAAGTAATTGTTTGTATTATGATGTTTGAGGGAGAATTGATAGCTGTTAAATTACTCAACACATAGGCACCCAAGGATGCGGTATAGTGGTCAATGTAGTAAGTCGAGAATCATGAGTTCTCAGGTTCCTAAACCCAGCAGAAGTGAAAACACTAGTAGATATATTTTCATCTGTCCTAGTTTCGTGGACATAGTAACTTGGTACCTGTTGGCTGTTGCTGGGCGAGGTTAATTTTGGTCTGATGACTGTATTAAGAGACTTGAAACTATAGGATAAATACTAGTATATGGATTATAACAAGTTAATTGGTAGTAGTCCATTTAGTCTATTTGTAGGTTGGTATATTAGAGAACCCTAAATAATTGTTTTTTTGGATGTGCTTTTTTATTTAATACCTCTTTGTTCCACCCGATCAGGCTCCTTTCCATGCTGACGAATGCAAGAGGAGGATTTGTGGTCACAATTTTGACCATAGTTTATTAAAATGTGAGTCACGGTTAGGTTGACATTGATGCAACATAAAAAGCTGATACCTCAGGCTGGTTTGTCAAATGTAGATGTTCTTATATTATCAGGAGGAAAAAAGTTACCTCATTCCACCTAAGTAAGTTAAATAGTTGTAGTTAATTTTGCGAGAATATTTTCATTTGAGGGGAAGGAAATGCAATATGATATAGAGATACTATTATGTCGGTTAGGGAATGCAGTCCTTGTAGATTCACACGAAAAATCCCGCACAGAACGTTTATTGTTGAAGATTGAGCTTTAGAGGTTTTTCTTTTAATAAGTGGACTAGATAACTTTGTAAAAGGTTCTTCTCTTCGTATTAGATTTCTGAATAGCGACGTGATAATTTATATGGAAGTATGCTCCTCTTTTAAGTACACATCTATGTCATTTAAGTGCAAGTATTAAGTTATTCCTTGCCCTTCTAAGTCCAAACTGTTCCTGTTTATTTGGTTAAGGTATATTATAGGTGGTATAGCACTTGTCGTCAAAAGATTTGTTAGCTTTTTTGCCAAATGTTTTCATGCATAAACCACACAACTTCCCAGTTGACATGAACAGATAGTTTCAATATATCACTTCACTTACCATTTATTGGGGAATGGGAGTTTAGATGTTGATACAATTACTTGCTTTAATCTTTTTCTTCTGTAATTGAGCTTAGTGACAAGTTCTATTGCTTGTATTTTAAGGAGGCAATCTGCCACCTTTATTTTGATAGTTTTTTCTTCTTGAATATCCGTCTTATTACATTGATGTTCTTATTATCTGAAATCTGAGCAGAAATGCATATAACATGGTACTACACAAATTTGGGGAGAAGCTCTATGCAGGACTTGTGTCAACTATGACAGCACATTTGAAGGAAATTGCAAAACATATTGAATCTACACAGGGAGGGTTGTTTCTTGAAGAATTGAATCGGATATGGGCAGAGCATAACAAGGCACTGCAAATGATTCGAGATATATTGATGTATATGGATAGAACTTTCATTCCTAGTACTCACAAAACACCTGTTCATGAGCTTGGTTTGAATTTATGGAGAGACAACGTCATCCACTCTAGCAAAATACACAAAAGGCTTCAGGACACACTTCTTGAACTAGTTCAGCGTGAGAGGACCGGTGAAGTGATAAACAGGGGTTTGATGAGGAACGTAATACAAATGCTAATGGATTTAGGGTCTTCAGTATACCAAGAAGACTTTGAAAAACCGTTTCTTGATGTCTCGGCTGATTTCTATCGGCTTGAGTCTCAGCAATACATTGAGTGCTGCGATTGTGGGGATTATCTGAAGAAAGCTGAGAAACGTCTCATGGAAGAGATTGAAAGAGTGTCCCACTATTTAGATACAAAAAGTGAACCCAAACTTACTAATGTTGTGGAGAAACAGATGATTGAAAGCCATATGCACAGGCTGGTTCATATGGAGAACTCGGGCTTAGTGAATATGATCGTAAATGACAAGTACGAAGATTTAGGACGGATGTACAACTTGTTGCGAAGAGTGTCAACTGGGCTCGCACTGATTAGAGATGTCATGACTTCTCATATTAGAGAAATTGGGAAGCAGCTTGTCACTGATCCAGAAAAGTTGAAGGATCCTGTAGACTTTGTGCAGAGGCTTTTGGATGAGAAGGATAAGCATGATAAGATCATTAGTTCAGCATTTAACAATGACAAAACATTCCAGAATGCTCTCAATTCCTCATTTGAGTTCTTCATTAATCTGAATCCACGATCACCAGAGTTCATCTCTTTGTTTGTGGATGACAAACTTCGGAAAGGGCTGAAAGGGGTTACTGAGGAGGATGTAGAGATCATATTAGACAAAGTGATGATGCTCTTCCGCTACCTTCAGGAGAAAGATGTGTTTGAGAAGTACTACAAGCAGCACTTGGCAAAGAGGCTACTCTCAGGGAAGACGGTATCTGATGACGCAGAAAGAAGTTTGATAGTTAAGCTTAAAACAGAATGCGGGTACCAGTTCACCTCAAAACTGGAAGGCATGTTTACTGATATGAAGACCTCACAGGATACAATGCAGGGTTTTCATGCTGCTGTGGGTGCTGATCTTGCAGAGGGTCCTTCACTTACTGTCCAGGTTCTTACTACTGGGTCCTGGCCTACACAATCTGTTAATACTTGCAATCTTCCTTCGGAAATCTTAGGTGTCTGTGATAGGTTCAAGACATACTATCTGGGGACCCATACGGGTAGGAGGTTGTCATGGCAGACAAATATGGGGACTGCTGATCTGAAAGCTACATTTGGAAAGGGACAAAAGCACGAGCTTAATGTTTCCACTTATCAGATGTGCATCCTTATGTTGTTCAACAAATCGGATCGAATGAGTTACAAAGAAATTGAACAGGCTACAGAAATACCAGCTTCAGACTTAAAGAGGTGCTTACAATCTCTCGCCTGTGTCAAGGGGAAGAATGTTTTGAGGAAGGAACCAATGAGCAAAGATATTGCTGAAGATGATACCTTTTACTTCAACGATAAATTCTCGAGCAAGTTCTACAAGGTGAAGATAGGTACTGTTGTTGCACAAAAGGAGTCAGAACCTGAGAAACAGGAGACTAGGCAGAGAGTGGAGGAGGACCGAAAGCCACAGATAGAGGCAGCAATTGTCCGAATCATGAAATCTCGGAGGGTGCTAGATCACAACAATATAGTTGCTGAAGTAACAAAGCAGCTGCAGTCTCGATTCCTGCCAAACCCAGTTGTCATAAAGAAACGAATTGAGTCTTTGATTGAGCGTGAATTCTTGGAGAGGGATAAAACAGATAGGAAGTTGTATCGTTATTTGGCTTGAAGATGCCACAGGCACTGAACCTGTGATTTTTTGGGGATTTGTTGGGCCTTAACTTGTCACAATGTAAGTTTGAATGTTTATCAAGTCACTTGGTGCCCAGGCGGGCTTTAATGACAGTTGTTTGCACATCCATTTTATTCTACTTTTTCCGTTCTACTTGTTTGCAATTATCGACATCTGAACTAGATAAGCTTACAAGTCTCAGAGAGAATTCTGGGTAACTTGAACTGGAATGGGTTTAATATTAGTAGTAGATGCTGTGTTAAATAGTCCAACCCTTATTATGCAGCAATTTTTGTAATAATCATGTGCAGCAGATGAATTTTTGAGGTACATGTTAATATTAGTGAACAATTATATGAAGATGTGGTTGATAAATTTAATACGACGTGAGAAAAGAACTATACGTGTGATAGAACTACTGTTTAGAAAAAAAAATGATTTGGTGTATTTGGGATAACGCATAATGTTGTTCTTTGAAAAATTATCTTCGAGGTAGGTTTCCTTTTTGTGTTTGATTAGATGTTCAGGTAATTAATTAAACTTATATATAAGGTGGAACCTGTGTAATTGTTTGCTGAAGTAAATATAATATTCAAAAGAAACATGACTTGTGCCTATTAGTGACGGAAGTCAGTTTTCTTATTTTTGATGCAATAATTTTACATACTCTAAGAAAATAATTAAATCAGTAGTACTAGTTACGACGTAATAACATCAACAATATTTTTGCATAAGTTTCATGTATTTAATTAATAGCACCTATTGATAATGTTAAATAACAAAGTAGTAGACTTCACGTGAATAATTCTTCACGAAGAGCTCGGGTTCTTTCCCTGAAATCCTTCCTTCAAAGTTTCAAAATGGGGAAGGAAATAAAAAGTTTGAGTCCAATTTGCTAAATTTAGTAACAAAACGACACCCTAAAGATGAATTAAACGACCCAATGTCCGCAAGCGTTACTATATCTCCAACACGCTATTCATGTTCCATCTATAATCGACAAATGCGGTTCCAAAATTTAAATCTATTATTTATTGCAATTTTAATGAATTTTTACGTATAAATTTATATTTTGCATCAAACACCTTCCGTCCCGGCAACTAGTATAAATACTCTACTGCATCTCCTCAACATAGAGACGATTTGAAGAAAAAGATGAAAGGAATTTTAGTGAGTTTGTTTATGTTGCTAGTTGTGGTAGTGCAACTAGGAGAATCGATTAATTGTGGTGAAGTTGGTGGAGCACTAGCCCCTTGTGTGCCTTATTTGACACAAGGTGGAGATCCATCAGGTTCATGTTGTGATGGTGTGAAAAAAGTAGTAGAAACAACTCCAACACAGCAAGATCGGCAAGTTGCTTGTGAATGTATGAAATCTGCTGCTGCTCGTTATCCTAATGTTAAGCCAGATGCTGCATCTAATCTCCCTTCACGCTGTGGTCTTACTACTCCTATCCCAATCTGATAGAATGTATGCTTTCACTTAACAAGTAATGGACCAGGTCCCTTACTTCAACTCAGAAAATTACCAGAAAGTTGAATGCAGTAAAATCAACACAATGATTTTATGTGGAAACCTCCTTGCTTAAGGGAGTAAAACCACGACCTGTCTCACAGGATTTTCAATCGTTTTCACTAATCTTCAAAAGCAAAAGCGAAACACGATTACACCAAATATAAGAAAGAGTTATCAATCTTACCGTTAAGCAATAGACCTCTATTGCTCAACAAGCCAAAGTAGAAAAACAATCTACCCACTAAGCAATCCCACCTGGACAACCTAGACTTTTAACTCAACACACCAATTCCTTTATAGATTTAGGAGTGGTTTACAATTTAAGAACAAGAGAATAAATTCCTAAAACAACTAGACGAAAAGCTCCAGATGTTGCTGTTGTTCGAGGAATGATTCTGCCTTTTGCCTTTTTGTTAGCCTTTGCAAGAGTTCTTGAAAAGTGTTTATCAAGTTGCAAAAACTACCAAAAAGTGTTTAGGAAAGTGTCTTTTGTATTGACAAGTCCCTTTCCTAAACATCTTGCCATTGGTTGGAAAGGTCACACTTTCTGACGCCATCGGGAAGTGTGCACCTACTTTCTGTACTATCTCCAGCTGGCAGTCGACTGGCTCACTCTCAAGAGAGCCTGGTACCTCTACTAGGTCCCTGGGTTTGTTTCATCTGCAATACTTCAAACAAGACACCTGCAATACTCAAGTAGAAAACCCGGTACCTTTATGAGGTCCCTAAGTTTGTCAAATCATCAAAACTACAAATAACATTTTCCCCCTTTTTGATGATGACAAACAATGATATGATCTGAGATCTTCACCAGAGTCGTTCCCCCTGACATTGTATTCCCCCTTTCTGCATATTCCCCTTTTTCTTAATATTCCCCTTTAATGCATGTTCCCCCTTAATGTATGTTCCCTTTTATTTTGCTACTTACAGTTTACTTCCCCCTTTTGGCATCATAAAAAAGATATGCAGTAAACCATTGAGTCAACATAAATATTGTACAAGATCAGAGCTAATCAGCAATCAAACAGTAGAGGACAAGCATTCACAAAAGAAACTGGGAAGAACATCAAAGGAATAAAGTAACCAACAAGCCATTATAACATAATACATTAAAAGCAAACTAAAAATCCATTAACACGAGAATTTGCCACACAAAAAAAAAAAACAAGGAGGGATTTGATTGACAGGTTTAGGAAGAGGGAGGGGTCTTGGATAGGGACTGGATAACAAGAGTGAGTCGTGCATTGGCAGCATCATTATCCTGGATGGCCTTTTCTTGCAGGGCAGTTATCTTCGCCCTCAACTCCTTGTTCTCTTTCTCCAGAGCTTGTGCAGCTGAAGAACCAGGTCCCTCAGTTTGTGCAGTAAGAAGCTCTGCCTTGAGTACAGCAATTTCAGCCTCTTTACCACTCAAACGCACAGTGAGTTCCTCAGTCTCATGTTTAAGCTTATCCAGGTCCGCAAGAAGTTGTGCCATTTTGCTTTTTGGCAAGCCTCTGCCTTCAATGCACTCACATTCAACCAAGGTGTGCTCAGAGATGGTCTGCTTGACTGTCCCCACCTTTCCAATACCAAGAGGAATCTGAAAGTGTGTGAATACTTTAGTGAGAAAGTATCCATATCCCATTCCATGTACTCCTTTCCTCTCGATAACTGTCTTGTGAATGTGTTCAATCATAAGACCAGGAAGACTCAGAGCCTCAAAGCTGCACAGCATCTCCATGATGTACAAGTCAGCAGCAGTAGCAAGTGTTCTCTTTTCAGTTCGAGGGAGAACCACTTTGTTGACGAACTCGAAGACCAGCTGATACTCACTCTTCATGAGTTTCTTATAGATCCCAGCAACCTTGGTTGTGGGAGTCTTTGAAATCAGAGATGCAAATTCTGAAGAGCAAGTTTTCTCCTGCACGGACCGGGTCCCCTCAGTAGGCACTCTGAGTATTTTGCCCAACATCTCCTCATTTAAAGAAATGGCAATATCGTTCACACGTGTGAGGAGACTCCCATCCTCCAGAAATTGAACATTGTAATAAAACTCACGGACCTCTTCTTCATGGAGGATGGGGGATTGCTTGTTGAACAGGTGCAACCAAGACTGGATCTCCACCATGTCGTGCAGAGAGTCCATGCCTGGAAGAGTGATAATCCCCATATCAAACACTCTACCAGCAAGAACTGCTTGGTTCCTCAGACTGTCAACTATTTCCTGCATGTTGACATTCTCACTTTTCTGGGCTTGAGAACCAGGTCCCTGTGTCCGCTTTCTCTTCCTTTCAGTTTTCTTCCCTTTTGACTGTGACTTCTCAACCTTCTTTGTAACCACTTCTCTTTTCTTTTCTGACTTCTTCTTGTCACTTTTCTTTTCAACCTCTTCCCCAGACAACTCAACCAAATTTTCTTTGGGTATCTTAAAGTGTGATACCTTGAAAGTTCGTGCACTTCTGACTGCGGCAGCAGATCGTGCACTTGCCTTCAAGGCATCCCCCATTAATTTCTGTGCAGCAGACCTTGTATTAGGTCTTCTCTTAGGAGCCTCCTCCACAACCTTTTCTTTCCCTTTTCTACTCTCCACCCTCCATTTTAAAGGTTCTTCTTTACTAGCAGATTCAGATGAAGAAGAAGAAGAATACCGCCCTAAATCTGGGGTTTTGTCAAAAATGGGTTGAGAAGGCCTTACCTCTTCTCTTTCAAGAGCAACAGTGTGTTCTGTTCTGGCCTCTTCCCTCATCATTGCAAGACTCTCAATCACGAGTTCCTCACTCGCTGCTAGAATATTTGACTCTGAAGCCCTGTGTTTTGGTAGATCTCCCTCAAACATGTTGTCAGGCAACATGTCTTCACAAGTACCAGGTACTGTAGAAGTGTTTAGATCAATGGAGAAGAACGGGTTATCTGGAGCATTTTGTGAGGGACTGGGTGGGAGAGGAGTGCTGGCTGGAGCAGGTGTTGGAGAATAGAAGGCAAGAGGTGTAATTTCATCAAGTGTGCCCAGCATTTGCGTCGAAGAAGATGACGAGGAAGACATGGTTACGATACAGGAAGAACGCAAGAGAGAAGGAAGACAGATTTGCCTTTGAATGTGAGAGGTCTTTGTGATAAATGAGAGAGATAAAGTTTCAAGATGAATGAGAGTTTCAGGAGAAAAGACCCCTTTTTAAAAGAAGTGAGAAGGTGCCAGGTCCATTGATTAGACGCGTCGTTTGAGAGAAAAAACGATTGGACTGATCGGTCAGAGTAACCGATGACTGACACGTGGCATTTTCAACGGTCAAAATTTTTAGTTTAAACTTAATGTAAAATGCTAACCTGGACAGGTACCAGGTACCATGATAGAGTTTAACTTCATTCCTTAATTGTTCTAACCTCTTCTTTTTGCTGAGCAGATCCCTATTGAAGGTATACCTACGAAAGGTACAAAAATGATCTTGAGCAAATATTTAAAATTCACACAAAGGATACCTGCACAACAGTTCTAACCATCGAGGGAATATTTCTGTTTGAAGCTAAAAACATCACTTGGAGATCAACATCCCCAACTTCAGCCGATTTCTCTCAAATTGGTCCTTGCTGAGAGCCTTGGTGAAGATGTCTGCAATCTGTTCCTCCGTTGGACAGTATGTGAGCACAATATTTCCCTTCTCAACATGATCTCTCAAAAAATGATGTCTAACATCAATGTGCTTTGTTCTCTTATGATGAACTGGGTTTTTTCCCATACTCACAGCACTGGTGTTGTCACACATTAGAGGGATTGCTTTAATGTGGATTCCAAAATCTTCTAAGTGTTGCCTGATCCACAGCAACTGAGAACAACAAGCTGCAGCAGCTACATATTCAACTTCAGCAGTTGAAAGAGCCACAGAGTTCTGCTTCTTAGTGCCCCAAGAGATAAGTGAAGATCCAAGGAAATGAGCCATTCCAGAGGTGCTCTTCCTGTCAACTTGATAACCTGCAAAATCAGCATCTGCAAAACCAACCAGATCAAAAGTATCACCTGCAGGATAAAAGAGAACCAGGTCCCCTGTTTTCTTCAGGTATCTGAGAATGCGTTTTGCAGCCTTCAGGTGTGAATCACGAGGACATGCTTGAAACCTGGCACACATTCCTACACTGTAAACAATATCAGGTCTGCTAGCAGTCAGATATAGCAGGGAGCCAATAATTCCTCTGTACATTGTCTGATTCACAAGGGGATCAGATTCTTCTACTATCATCTTGGAATTTGTTCCCATAGGAGTGTCAATAGGTTTGGAATCAAACATGTTGAATTTCTTCAAAAGCTCTTTGATGTACTTCTCCTGGCATATTGAAATTCCATTTGATGATTGCTTGATTTGCAGTCCCAAGAAAAATGTCAGCTCACCCATCATGCTCATTTCAAACTCTCTTCCCATTAGTGATGAGAATTCTTCACACAGGTGTTCTGAAGTGGCTCCAAAAATTATGTCATCCACATAAACTTGAATGATAAGCAATTCTTGTTCCCTTTTTAATAAGAACAAAGTATTGTCTATCTTGCCTCTTTTGAAATCATTCTTCAACAGAAATTTTGACAGCCTTTCATACCATGCTCTTGGAGCTTGTTTCAGACCATATAGTGCCTTGTTTAATCTGAACACATGATTTGGTAGCTCTGTATCTTCAAAACCAGGAGGTTGCTTGACATATACTTCCTCCTTGAGATCTCCATTCAGAAATGCACTCTTCACATCCATTTGATACAGCTTGAATCCCATAAAAGCAGCAAAAGCTATTAAGATTCTAATAGCTTCCATTCTGGCAACCGGTGCAAAAGTCTCATCATAGTCAATTCCTTCTTCTTGATTGTATCCTTGCACTACCAGCCTGGATTTATTTCTAGTAATAGCTCCACTTTCATCAAGTTTGTTTCTGAATACCCACCTGGTTCCTATTATTGTTCTGCCTTCAGGTCGAGGAACCAGGTACCATACCTTACTTCTTTCAAACTGATGAAGTTCTTCTTGCATAGAGTTGATCCAGTCTGCATCACTTAATGCTTCTTTAACATTCTTAGGCTCAATGGATGATATGAATGCTGAGAATGCAACTAGATTTCTTGTTTTTGATCTAGTTTGAATTCCAGAATTCATGGGAGAGATGAGATTATCAAGAGGATGTGATGAACTATGCTCCCATCCTGACCTTGCAGCAGACTAATTTGGCAGACCATCATGATCTTCTTCATCAGGAGTGACATCATCTTCTGGGGGTTCTGATGTACTCTGGCTGGAGTTTTGAGTAGTACCAGGTACCCTATCATCCTGTTCAACCTCAGCATCTTCCTCAGGTAGACTGTGATTCTGATCTTCACAATCATTTTTCAGTTGTTGATCTGCATCAGTTTGAGCGCCTTCAATCTTCTTGGATGTTAGCATTTTTAGCACATCATCATCATCATTTGATCCATCACTCTTCAAGCTTCCATTTTCATCAAAAACAACATGAATGCTTTCTTCAATGCATTGTGTTCGCTTGTTGAATATTCTGTAGGCTTTGCTGGATGAAGAATATCCAACAAATACTCCTTCATCACTTCTGGGATCAAATTTTCCCAGATCATCCTTCCCATTGTTCAGCACAAAACATCTGCATCCAAAGGCTCTAAGGTAATTCAGCATTGGCTTCTTGTTGTTGAGTAGTTCATAAGGAGTCTTGTTTAGCACAGCTCTTATTAGACACCTGTTGGTAACATGACATGCTGTGTTAACAGCTTCAGCCCAGAAACTTTGAGGAAGATTTGATTCAATAATCATAGTTCTGGCAATATTCACCAAGGTTCTGTTCTTCCTCTCCACTACTCCATTTTGTTGAGGAGTTCTTGGAGCAGAGAAGTTGTGGCTTGTACCATTTTCCATACAGAATCTATCGAGAGTTGAGTTTTCAAATTCTGTCCCATGATCAGATCTAATACTGCAAACAACTTGATTCAATTTGGTTTGAATCATTTTGAAAAATACCACCAACTCATCAGCTGTATCTGCCTTTGATCTCAAAAATCTCGTCCAGGTGTATCTTGAATAATCATCAACAATCACCAAAATATACTTCTTGCCATTTCTGCTTTGAATCTTCAAGGGTCCACACAGGTCCATATGCAGCAACTCTAAGGTTCTTGATGATGTTACCTGATTCTTGGGCTTGAAAGATGATCTGATTTGCTTTCCTTTGACACAAGCTTCACATATTTTATTTTCAGCAAACTTCATCTTAGGCAACCCTCGGACCAGGTCCTTTGAAATCAATTTATTCAATAAAGATGAACTCACATGTCCCAGCCTACGATGCCAGAGATCAGCATTTTCATTTTGAGCACTGAGACATGTCAAGTCATCTCCATGAGAGATTTCCAAGTTTGCCACATACATATTTTTACTTCTGTGTGCAGTGAGAATTACCTTGTTTGTAGTTAAACTCACCACAGTGCATTTCTCAGAAGTAAACTTGACTTCATTTCCTTTATCACAGATTTGTGAAACACTCAGCAAGCTGTACTTCAAACCATCCACATGGTAAACATTGTCGATTGAATCTTCAAGAGATCTTCCCACTTTCCCAACTCCCAAAATGTACCCCTTCTTGCCATCGCCAAATGAGACTCCTCCTCCTTGGAGGGTCTTGAGTGAGAGGAAGTTATTTACATCACCAGTCATATGTTTAGAGCAGCCACTATCCATATACCAACACTGACTGCTGCTCCTCTCACTCACCTGCACCAAAAGTCACTTGTTAAGCTTGGGAACCCATTTCAGCTTGAGTTCCCAGTAGGCAGACAAAGGAGTGATCAGATTGTAATTTGCCCAATACGGTAGACTTTGAATCCTTCTAACAAAGGACCTAGGAGCAGGAACAGATTTTTTCTTTGAAAATCTGTGAGTTGGGACAGATTCTGTAGGACCAGGTCTCTTATTTGGTACATTCTGTCTTTCAGCATAATTAGAGTATCTTTCACGAGAGTTTTTCCAGCTGACACACTCTTTTTTCAAATGTCCATTTTTTCCACAATGCAGACACAACAGATTATCAGACACAAACACATACTTACTGTGAGGATTATAAGGAGGACTTATGTTTAGACTTCCTAGTCCTTTCTTATTGAAATTACTCTGACTTGTCACATTTGACAATAACTTTGATGATTTGGTCCACTTAAGAGAATTTTCAAGTTCCTCCTTAAGTTTAACAACATCCTGTTCTAATTTGTTATTCTTTTCAAGTGACAATCTGAGATTTGTCTCAGAGTTTTTCAATTTTTCCTCAATTTCAGCTTGCAAGCTATTTGGCTCTCCATTTAGTTTTTCAGCCTTTTCAGTAAGCTCACTCAACTGATACTTAAGTTCAGAATTATTTAACTCTAGAGACACCATTTTTGCCATTGTCTCTTCAAGTTGAACTTTGTTTTCAGAAAGAATTTCAAGTTCAGCATTAATGGCATCTCTTTCAGATGTTAGCTCTATCACAGAATCTAACATGACTTTTGACAAGGTTCTTAATTTCTTAAGAGAATATTTGTCCAAGTCAATTTTCATGTCAAGAAGAGTTACCTGATTGTTCTCTTCTTCATTTTCTGTGTGTGCCATGAGAGCAAACATTTCATTGAAGACAGTTTCCTCCTCATGCACAGCAACCATAGACACATCTTTTGACTCATCAGGATCTTCTGAATCACTTGAAGAATCCCCCCATGCAGCAAGAGCCCTTTTTACAACCATATCAGCAGCAGCTTTACGATCTCTGTTTCCAAGTACCAGGTCCCTTCTGTTTTCTTTGTCACCCCTGTGCTTTTGATGTTCCTTGTTTTCAGTCTTGAGCAAAGGACACTCTCTGATGAAGTGCCCAGATTTTCCACACTTGTAGCAAGTATCACCTTGAGCAGTATTTCGAGTCCCATTAGTTCCCTTTTTATACATTTTGTTTTTTCTCACAACCTTTTGGAATCTACTGATGAGATATGCCATATCATCATCATCACTTGAATCTTCTTCTGATTTATACTTTAACATCAGAGACTTGTCCTTCTTGACTTCCTTTTTTGACAAATCATTGCTTCGATTCATCTCATGTGTTTTAAGATTTCCAATCAACGCATCCATGGTCAGCACTTTCAAGTCCTTGGCTTCTGTAATGGCATCAACTTTGCTCTCCCAAGACTTTGGAAGAATTCGAAGCACTTTTCTGACTTGTTTGGTCATGCTTATGGGTTCACCCAGACTTTTCAGCTCATTTGTAATGGAAGAGAACTTGGTGAACATCTCATGTATTGTTTCACCTTCCTTCATTTTGAAGTTTTCATATCGTGAAGTGAGCATGTCAATCTTGGATTCTTTGACTTGTTCAGTTCCTTCATGAGCCGTCAACAAGCTATCCCAAATCTCTTTAGCAGACTCACAGGCTGACACTCTGTTGTACTCATCAGGTCCTATCCCACAGACCAGAAGAGTTTTAGCTCTGAAACCCTTTTCAATCTTTTTCCTGTCAGCTTCATCATATTTCTGCCTGGGCTTTGGAACAGTAATGGTCTTTTCTCCATCTTTTTCTTCCATCATGGGAACAAAGGGTCCATCTAATATAATATCCCATAACTCGCTATCTTCAGCCATGAGATAGTCATGCATTCTAACTTTCCACCAACTGTAGAAGTGTCCATTGAAACGAGGAGGTCTGTGTGATGACTGACCTTCTTCGAGGTTAAGTGGAGCTGCCATTCTTAGAACAAAATCACTTCCTTGGTGTTAACCAAATAGGTAGTGCCTGCTCTGATACCACTTGATAGAATGTAAGCTTTCACTTAACAAGTAATGGACCAGGTCCCTTACTTCAACTCAGAAAATTACCAGAAAGTTGAATGCAGTAAAATCAACACAATGATTTTACGTGGAAACCTCCTTGCTTAAGGGAGTAAAACCACGACCTGTCTCACAGGATTTTCAATCGTTTTCACTAATCTTCAAAAGCAAAAGCGAAACACGATTACACCAAATGTAAGAAAGAGTTATCAATCTTACCGTTAAGCAATAGACCTCTATTGCTCAACAAGCCAAAGTAGAAAAACAATCTACCCACTAAGCAATCCCACCTGGACAACCTAGACTTTTAACTCAACACACCAATTCCTTTATAGATTTAGGAGTGGTTTACAATTTAAGAACAAGAGAATAAATTCCTAAAACAACTAGACGAAAAGCTCCAGATGTTGCTGTTGTTCGAGGAATGATTCTGCCTTTTGCCTTTTTGTTAGCCTTTGCAAGAGTTCTTGAAAAGTGTTTATCAAGTTGCAAAAACTACCAAAAAGTGTTTAGGAAAGTGTCTTTTGTATTGACAAGTCCCTTTCCTAAACATCTTGCCATTGGTTGGAAAGGTCACACTTTCTGACGCCATCGGGAAGTGTGCACCTACTTTCTGTACTATCTCCAGCTGGCAGTCGACTGGCTCACTCTCAAGAGAGCCTGGTACCTCTACTAGGTCCCTGGGTTTGTTTCATCTGCAATACTTCAAACAGGACACCTGCAATACTCAAGTAGAAAACCCGGTACCTTTATGAGGTCCCTAAGTTTGTCAAATCATCAAAACTACAAATAACACAATCTCTCCTACTATTAACTGCAAAAGGTATTTACACTCACACTACTACCACTATTACCCATTACCCACACACAAATTATATTAGTTTCTGACCATATATGCTCTCTTTTCTTATTGCACGCAGCGTTCCTTGAAATCATGGAAAGAAGATTTTGCAAATGCAATATTAACCTAACGTGTGCAAAATATTGTACTCCTATGAATTGTGTGTATGTATGTACTGCTATTTAACAATATTATAAAAGTAAATATGTCTACCTACCTCTTTTCTTATCTCTTCCTATTAATTCATACAATATGATCTGTCCAATTACTCCGTAATTCACGCATTTAATAACTCAAGCTATTTTAATCCGCTCAAATTGGACAAACTCATCCATTAAGTGCTAATAAACTTGGATTGTATACAATCGAAATATTTATATACAAACAATTTTCATGCAAACGCCAAACAGGGAGTTAAATAATCTGTGTGGCGCCTCATGATAATGTTGCGGCTAACTTTTGGATGGATGAATGTGAATAGAGGTTATAATCTTGGTGATGCTGTTCATGTTAACATCAACGTATGTTTTTTTTTCTACAATTATTTGGTGTGTTATAGCCTGTTATTTTCACGTATGAAACCATAAATTTAATAAACAATGGATGGGTCCTCTAGTAACTGTAATTTTGTATTACTATTATGTAACAAAAGAGCAGTCATTAACCAAACCAAAATTTGATATAATTAAGTAAAATGCCTTGTTAATTACTTGAAGATTGATGTTCGATGATATTGTAACCATAAGACAACGAATATTACACAAGGAATAGAATGATACTGTTTTGCAACGAATTTTAATTACAATCACAAATAAAATATGAAAAATATATATTTTATTCATGAATATTTGCAAGTATAATAATTCTATTTCTTTTCTTGAGTCTATCTCTGAGAATTTTCTCTTTTAATTTACCTTTGAGGGTTATTACTTGTTAGTAACGTATTTTTGAAAATTTGATCGCTACGAACGTCGGGTTAATCTTGAGAAAGATTCCCTTTTGATTACTTCAGATTTGAGAACAATTAATTATTTGATGTTTTTTTTTTTTTTATGAATATCCAATTTATGATATTCGAAATGTGTTTTTAAGAAAATATGTTTTCTTTTTACCGGCGTTAGCTAGCCTCTAAGTAACTCTAACGGACCTTAATTAGAGGTAGATTTTTATTTTAAATTCATTAAAAATTCGATCTGTTTGCTCTAAAGATTCAGCACATGGTGTCAAAATCACATATATTAATTCTATTTTTCTCCAACAAAAATGATCCTGTTAGTGCTGGCAGAGTAGGATTGATCTATAATATGAAACTTCTAAATTAAGTAAGATTATTCTATCTAAAAAAAATATTAAATCATATATCCTTAAATCTTAACCTTACTATATATATTTAAGTAATGTCTCACGAGAGGATTAGTTTATTCGTGAAAACTGTCTCTAACTTTAGAAGCAAATTAAAATAATTTCTCCCCCCAATATTCCATCAATATATTTATGTCTGATATATTCTTTTTTTACTTCTGGTGATGTTAATTGATTTGCCAACGATGTATAATGACAAAGCCAATCAACTAGTCTTTGTGGGCCATCTCAATCTAGAGTAATGTATAAAATCTTTTAATCAAACAACGTTATCACTTTCTAAAATTATATTCTGTCTATAAAGTAGTGCTTTTTCTCAGCCTACTTATACATGATCTTCATCAGTATTATCTCTTTTAGTGTCTCGAAGTAATTGAGTATACACAAATCTTATTCTTATCTTAAAAATAAAATTCTTTCGGATAAATATAATATTAATGGTTATACTCATTGAACTTAAATACTCGCAAGGCCATACCTTTTGGTTTAGTTACAAAGTAAAACAGTACCCCCTACGTTCCTGGGCAATAATTACAACTATACTACCAGTCAATCCTCTAACACATGGTTTATAATAATTGGCACAGAGAAAAAGTGTGGTTAGCTCATGTTACAAGATGAACTTTGACTTGCTCCTTAAATTGGAAATTGAAATTAACTAAACGAAAACCAGAAACGTTAAAAGAGTTGGTATTGAAGAACTTCGATTCCCCCATTAATTATTATAGTATGTGAATTGATTATATCTTAATTATATGCTCTTCAGCCAGCAGACATGGGGTTAGCAATCTTATGCAAGGTTTCCACTAAACATTGTCTATATAAGGCTTATGCATATCGATAAATGATGGCAACTATGGGAAAGCTTCAATTTAGTTTCAATACTAACTATAATAATTATTTTTTTTGTAATGAAGATCGATATGATGTAATTTAACTTAAATATTTTCTTTTTAAAATTTAATTTTGAGTTATGAAATTATTTTGTAGTTGGATGACTCCTAGCTAAGCTAGTATATGTATGTTTTTTCCAATAATAGAAATAATGATGAAAAGATTAGAGAAGCAGTCAACGATATACTATATAGTAGGTGAGCTGCTCGTTGGTATATAATTTGCACATGCGCACCACTTAATTAGACACTGGTAATTAAATTCATATGTGGTTAACCTAGCTAGTCCTCAAATATACTCAACCCTTGAACAAATTCCAACCTAAATCAACGCACTTATGACGTAAATATCCAGGTTCATCAGTCTTCTTGTTCAAATTAATTTCACGTTTCTTTAAATATATTCTCTTTGTTCGTTTTTACTAGTTCAATTTAAAAATTTAAGACATAATATCTCATATTATACCTACTTTATCCTTTTTATTAAGTTCTCCCTCAGATCATTTTTACTTATTATAGTTAATAATAAGGGTAAATTAGAAACTAAGTGATAAATTATATGTTATTTTTTATATCAGACAAGTAAAAATGAATAGACAGGGGGAGAACTGTTATTTTATTCAAATTAAAGAATGATATAGTAAATTAAACTTAGCATTTCATTATTAATTATTTTTTACGAGGTACGACAAGTTAAACTTGACCAAGTAAAAATAGACGAAATATATTTTTATCAACTTAACCTCTTTTATAGAGCTTCAAAGTAATTACGATACTTTATGGTAAACCGAGTATTGGAGAATTCAAAATTTTAATCCTCTGTAACATTATCTCACATTGCAGAGGAATTCTATATATGGTTTAGTAACCAAGTTGTAGTAATTAGAATTCGACAGTATAAATGGGTTTATTGAAAAGACAAATGTTACAAGACAAACACTAAAGATAAACATTTTATGACGAGTACTGCCTTACCAAACTTTTAGACTTTTATCAGTTCCAACTTTAAATATGAAGTGAGCATAAAAATATAACGTAACCATGATTAACTAATAAATGTATATAAAACAAGTAAAAATGAACAGATCGAGTAGTAGCATATTCAAATTTTTGTTTAATGAATGATTATCTATCGAAGATTTAAATGGGGAAGGTCACGTGATCTTAGGTGACAGAAAGAATAGAAGCTATTTTATATCAGAGAATAGAAACTGCCATTTTTAGATCCAATGACCTAAAAAGTCATATTTTAATCAGAAGATGTACACAAAACATTGGCAATGCATCTTAAACAAAAAACTATTCAAACTCCCAATATATTATATATTAGCATGCACTAATTTCATTAGAAGATTGACTTGTCATTTTGTTTAGAACTCAGAAGAATATAAAGGATAGCCAACAATAAGCACATCATGGGATTGGGAGGTGTGAAAACATATCTCCATACACAATAACTTTGTAGTCTTTTCTAGATCATAAATTTGGTCTCTTGCTATCATTTTTAAGGGACAATATTGCCTGTCAATTTGCTCTAAACTACAATCACAATCTAAACTTTGCCTGGTGAAATTATGGATGACAAAAGTGATGTGGAAAAGCTTGATGAAGTGATGCTGCCTGGTTTTCGTTTTCATCCGACTGATGAAGAGCTGGTTGGATTCTACCTAAAGAGAAAGATTCAGCAGAGATCTCTTCCTATTGAGCTCATCAAGCAAGTTGATATATATAAATATGATCCATGGGACCTTCCAAGTAAGAAACATATATAGTTCCTCCGATTCTCATGTCTATACTCTTTGGGTTCATTTTTTATTTCTAATTTCTTAGTATATAGCTAGTAAATTGTTTCTTCAAATATCTGTTTGGCCATGAAATTTGATCGAGGTTCAACTATAGTCTAATATTTCCTTATCATACCAATTTTTGTCCAGAGCTAGCATCTACAGGGGAAAAAGAGTGGTACTTTTACTGTCCAAGGGACCGTAAATACAGGAATAGCGCCCGTCCCAACCGTGTAACAGGAGCTGGTTTTTGGAAGGCCACTGGAACTGACAGGCCAATTTATTCATCTGATAGCACCAAATGCATTGGTCTTAAGAAGTCCCTAGTCTTCTATAGAGGCAGGGCTGCCAGAGGCATAAAAACAGATTGGATGATGCACGAGTTTCGTCTTCCTACGACTAACAACGAATCAGGACCACCTAAGAAATTCTTGGAAAAGAATTTTCCACCAAATGTAGGTTCACTATGTAGAATAATGAACCCCCTTATTATCCATTGAAGACTTAGTATTATCTTAGTTTAAATGGATATATTCTCTTTGGTCCTTGCAGGATTCATGGGCCATCTGCAGAATATTCAAGAAAACCAACTCAATGGCAAATAGAGCTCTATCTTACGCATGGGTAAATCCGTTATCTGAAGTAGCATCTCCAGAGTTGTTCAATCAAAGTGCTAATACTCATTTCGTCTCGGAGAATGTTTCTTCTATAACTGAAACAGGCACAGCTCTCCACCTATCCAATAACAATGACTTACTACAAGGAGCCTCAAATGTTCCTTCATATAAGTCCCTCAATGCTATGGCTTCAAGACCATCTTATCTTTCAAGTCCTAGCACAGACATTTCCTATAACTTCATGTTTTCGTCTCCTGAGGTCTCAGGACAAAACAACAGGTGTTTACTAGACGCAAACTCAATGTTTTTCAACATATCCCCTGGCTTAATCACTGATATCAGCAAGACCTCCGAGTCCATAGACTTTGACGGTTCAAATCAACAATTGAACAGCTTCGCAGTTAGTGCATCACAAGAGATGCAAAGAAGTATAAGTATGGAAGACGGCGAAGCAGGATTGAAGAGTAATCAAACTTCAACAAATGACAACACTGAATGGGAAAACATGAGATCAGTTGGATTTCCTTTTAGTTTGGCTGATGAATGGAAACCTAGCTTATCATGGGATTCTCCTCCCTGTCCTAGTGAGGTATCCACCAGTTTCTCAACAAACAAATGCTACAACTAGTTTTACATCCAAAAAGAGAACTCCTGGCTCTGTGTACAGCTAGTTTGTTTTTTTTCCTTTTAGGCATCCAGTATCTGAAGTAGTCGACTCAATCAACTTCAGATACCGGATGCCAATGAACAAAAAAAATCCAAAAAAAAGTCCAGCGATAGCACTAAAAAACAGCAATATTCTGTTGAAAGTTATTGTACAGTTTTATTTTTTATTAGCTTGCTCGAATTTAAACGTTATTTGTTTGGATGAAATTTTCATGTTCTTTTCTTAGTATTTATTAAGTACTCCATGTTTTATTGCATGTTTACCCTTTCTGATGTTGGACTTTTCTCCTTCTTTTTCCCCCCAAAACCTTTTAGTATCAGATTATATGCTGTTTAAAGGCTAACAGGCTAAAACTAGTTGAGGTGATGACTTTTTGTGTACTCTCTAAAACCTGATATTATGGGAGCAAACCTGACCCTTATGTAACCCTAAAATGACAGAAACTGGAATTGGATGAATAGCAAGTTAGATCAACTTCAAACTAGAATAAAATTGGATCAAACGGAAACCTTAACATAGACTTACCAAGACGAAAAATAAGCTTTGTAGTGCTTTGTTAATTAGCAGGGAGCGACACTATGCTTAGGGTTAAAAAATGTTTTTTCTAATAAAAATGGGAAAAATAAAAAAAATGTCAGAAGTGGGATTTGAACCCACGCCCTCTCACGAGGACCAGAACTTGAGTCTGGCGCCTTAGACCACTCGGCCATCCTGACATATGCTCAAAATAAGTTAGCACATTATATGTACTGAAAATAACGACTTTCCCATTTTGATACACATGAAATTGCATTTTGTTTTGTTTTGTGATCCTTTACCATTTGACAATTACCATGTATTTTTTTAGATTTAGGTTATAGCCTACTTGTCACACTCTTCTTCATTACGAGATTTCTCTCCTTGATTTGGCAAGGGTCTGGTTACATGACAATGTTAATTGTTAAATCGTAGAAAAAAAAGAAAAAGGAAAACTTACTGTTGTATCTCCAGAAACATAACTCGAACCAGCTAACTGAATGTCCTATGGCACTTAGGTTTTGAATGAATCAATCTGGACAGGCTCCTTGAGAATATATAACTCATCAAAGTCATAATTTCAGCGGCTCTGCGGGATTGGTTTTATGCATGTATGGCTCTTTGTGTTTGCTTCAAATTTTACTAATTTCTCTTTTGATACCCTATGTTTTACCTTTTGTAATTTAACTAACTGATTAAAGGGAAACATAAAATCATTTCTAAATTAAATCTTCCGCATCGTCGGCTTCTTCGCATTTCAAAGGTAATAATAATATTTTAGTGACTATACCACTCCTGTGTATGTCATCCGAAAAAGATAATATTCTGGCTTGAGTATTAATCACAACAGTAAAGTAGAGTGGAGTAATCATGCATTAAAGTATCATTTAACCGGAAAGAGGAAACAACCTCATCCAGTCAGTTGGCACTAGTTCCAAAAAGGAGTTTGCAAAACCATACTAGAGCTTAAATTCTGAATGAAATCTAGTACTTGCATTTCATCAAGTTCTTTCACACATATTCATCGTCATCAAAGCTAAGTTATCTTAAAACATAATAGAAGTGACAGACTCCAGGGTCTCTACATTCAGCTCTTTGAAGCTAATTTTTCCTTTGCCTTCTGAATCTTCAACACTTTTTTCACAATTTTTTGTTCTTCAACTAAGAAAGCCCGGATGATTCTACATAGGTAAATCATGGATAGATTAATATACTTGCATCGAGAAACTCTGAGTTATATATACCAAAAGCAAATATGCAATATTGCTGACAAAAAAGGCATACCTCTCCCTTACAGCACTTCCAGATAGCACACCTCCATAAGCACGGTTCACAGTCCTGCGGTTTCTTGGCAATCTGGATCTCTTATATTCAGCAGGTCTCAAATGTGGAATCTAAACAAGATAGAGAAACACATCAATGTATTATTGTTGCTTGGGAGTCCTTTTTGAACTCTAGGACAGAAAGAGAATAGGGAATAAAATAAGTTAATGTTCGGTGATCTCAAAAAATTCCGACTGTAGTAAAAATAATAGGACTGTTATAAGCCGACAAACATGAGTTCACCCAATCATGGATGGATACAGATATCTAATGGGAATTTTTGACCCCCTTACTAATTTCCTCACTTCCCTCACCAAACATCCAGACTCCATCAACCATAACTTCTCCATGTCTAGATTTTCATGCTTAAATATTGAGACATTTTTTTCTAGCATAGTACATGAGAATTCAAATTTAATATACTCGAGGAGGCTTCATACTATTTTTTCTTGTATATGTAAATAATACACTTAAAAGATTTTAAAATTACAATCTGATACAGAGAGGCTAGGATCAAAAATAATTTATATCCATACACTAAAACTGGAATTAAAGGTACATAGGCCAGCAATAGCACATTCACTATTAATCTGGAAAATGAAACGATGACCACTTCTGTAAACCATTAGCTCCATTCTTTTTGTTTGCGGAATGCGAGGTCATGACTCTCTACTTTATGGCCGCTTCTCTTTGGTACCAGTTGTTGCTTCTATTTTAAAGACGGGCTTGAAGGTGTGAAGAGGCTGGGGTAAGAAATGTTTGTCTATATACACTAAATAAGGTTCTTGCATTCTCAGTAATTGGTCACTATGTCCTTTAGCAGAACCAAGGTTGAGTCTTAGCTTGTTCTGGATAAATACCTTCAAACAACAATAAAGTGCTACTTACTTTAGTCCAGCTTTACTCTATCGGTTAGCCAAGTTCTAAAGGGGAAAGAGAAAACAATTAATAGCACAGTCTTAGGATTGTTAGCCAACCCACTCAATTACTTCAGAACAATTCCCGTTAAAACAAAAGTAAATTTACTTGTTTTAGTATCACAATTCACGGGAATAATAATCTTTCGAGTAGGAATCCTTCATTTTAAAATCGAGTCACAAATAAAAGAGGAAAAGAACTAAATCATAGAAAGATTAAACAATAAATTAAAAAAGAAAAGTACCCCTTGGATTCTCTTTCCAGTAACTGGACATTTAGGGCCACTGGCTCTCTTCTTGGTGGTCTGGTAAATTAGCTTTCCACCTAATTAACAAAAAGATGAACATAACGGTACATCAGTAATCACATAACTAAGTTATAACAAAGAAATTTCAGCGGCAGATGTACATATACAGTACTAATCAAAATTAACTTCAGCTCGAACTACGTAATAGGTGTAACACTTTTACAAGGTACTTCTATATGATTAGGATAAGTATGCACACTAAGTTAAATTCAGGATCTGTCTTAGTACAAACAATAAGAACAATGTTGAGACAAATCCAAATCAATGAAAAGAGGGGGGACATTAGGTTACAGTATGGAGCAATTTACCCGGAGTTTTGACAATCCTGTGTTGATTGGATTTGGTGGCATAACTGTGCCGCTTTCGATACGTAAGTCTCTGAACCATCTTCTACGATAAGTTTTGCCGTTTCTCTGCAATGGAGACAAGAATGGACGAAAAGAGAAAAGGCTTGGTAAGGAGATGCATATTTATAATGGGGTATGTACTGTTGCAAACCCTAATTTAGGATGCCTCGCTCTTTATTCCAAAAGTGCCCATCCGATTTTGAGAATATTACGAAAGCACCTCTCGTTTGGGTAAATGAGATTGATCAACTTAATTCATTTTCTTTTTAAACTTGAAAAAATACTACTCCTTACTTTACTAAATACTTGGAAAAGTTAAATATTTTCACAAGTTATTTATATTTATGCATAAATGTATTAGGAGGCTAGGAGTAACAATAAAAATAAATGTTAAATGATATCTTATCATATAAAAATATTATTTTATTTATATGACCCTTGTTTGTTAGGAATATATATATTTGTTTATCTCTTTTCGAACTTGTATGATATTTATATTGTTAATTTTCACCATGTACTTAGACCTCCTTTGATACTCTATGCTTAAGTGATTTTACTTTAAAGTTAGTGTTATGCTTACTTTGATATTTTAAGGTATACTACATTAATACGTCTTTTAAATCGACTTTAACTTATACGTATATTTTTTAAATTTGAATTTATATAAGTAAACATGTAAATTTATATTAAATTATATAAATATATATTTACATTTTACGTGACATAATATACATAAACGTCAATTAGCCATGTAAGACATCACATAAAATATCACATATATCTATAACTTTATGAAAGTTAATTATTTGTTTGTGTACACATAAAAATTAAATAACATAAATACAAAATAAAACTAAACTAAAAAGCATTCATCTATTATGTATTCACTGTCTTTTTAGTGTATAAGAATTTTGCAAAAATAGCATCTCCATTTGAATCTTTACGGTCTCAATAGTATTCAATTTAGTCTTCGTTCACAAATACAAGTAAAAGAATCCGGCTCTTCTTCATTTCTCTTCTTTTCTTTTAATTTTCTCCAACTTTTATTTGGATTAGTGACACGTAGTTATGATTTAATTTTTCAAAGTGAATCTCTAACCATGATGTAGTTAATAAATACATTATATATTAAGTATTAAAATTATTATAATCTTATAATCTTAGCAACATATTATCTTGTTGATAAATATAGGGAAAAAGTTCTCTTTCTATTTAATTTTTTTTACCGTCGAAACTTTTTTCTATTTTTCTTTTAGATAATATTTTTATTATAATCTTTTGTTAAATGCATCTTGATCCATGATTAATTAATTATCTAGAAATAATCAAACCATTTTAACAAACTAATTTTAGTTTCATAATAAGGTTAAGAATACAGTAATATCACTTCATACAGTAGGTTAATTATAATTACTATACTTTTATTCAATTAATTATTCTTCTAATTAGATAAAAAGATTATTTAAAAGAATTTTTTTTAAAAAAAAAAACAAAATCTTACATATAAAAGAAATTAGGAAGAGAATTTCTTTCCCTGTATTTATGGACAAGATAATATTGTCGAATTATAATAATTTTTAATACTTAATATATAAGATATTTATTAATTAAACCATGGTTAAAAATTTACTTTGGAAATTAAATCTTAACTATTTATTTTAACATATGTCATGTGTCACTTATCCAAATAGGAACTTACGGAAAATGGAGAGAAAAAAAATGGGAGATGAGTCGGATCCCAAGTAGAAGACTAAAATATTAGTTTCATTTACTAATAATTAGAGATTAACTAAAGATCAATTATTTATTTAACATTATCCAAATTCTCGGATTAAGTTTCCATTTTTTTTAAATAAAAGTACCATATAATTGAATATAGAAAATTAACACGCAAGAGAAATAATATCCCAAACGTCGCTAAAGTTTAAGTTGAAATTTCTGAAAGTAATTTGTTCCATACATGTGTAAACTTTCTAACATACCCTAATGTTATTGAAAGTTGAATTATCTACGTTTACATGAATTTCAAGCGGATGAAATCGATTGAGCGGTTCCAGTTGGATAGAATTACGCATGTTTATGATTATATTATTTGTTAACTTTTAAATTGGCTCATCAATCAAGAAAATAAGAATTGACGTAGTAAATTTATCATTTTACCCTTATTAATTATACAATTGATGAATTAAAAACTTAAGTATTTCAATAACATTTTTCAAAATAATTAGTTGAGGGTATAATATATTAGACAAAAATGTTTTTTTCTGAATTTGTCAATTTGGACAAATAATTAGGGATAATTTAAAAAGAAAAATTGGACAAATAAATAAGGACAATTGGAGTATGATTTTTTTTCATCATGATCATATCATTCACGTTTTGTTGACTGAATTATTTTTCTAATAAATTTAAGTTTGGGAAAAAATTATGCGGTTAAGCAAACTTATACTATTTAATTACTCATAATAGCTATAATTTGTTATAATTACCACTCACGACTAACATTATATATTAATTACGTGGGTTGACTTCGAGTTTGTATGATTAACCACATTTTGTATATGTATAATTCATTAGAATATACAAATACATATGTATAATATATAATTATCTAATCGATATACATATACAATTCTCCTTTCTCCCACTCTCTGCCCTCTCATGCTCGCCTCTCTCCTCTCTTTCCCAATCTCGCTTGCCATATATACAATTGTATAAATATAATATACAATTATCTAACCAATATACGTATACAATTCACCTCTCTCCCACTCTCTGCTCTCTCTCACTTTCCTCACTCCCAATCTCGATCCCGCTCTCTCCTCTCTCTCCTAATCTCACTTGTCATATATATAAATACATATGTATAATATAATCTAACCGATATACATATACAATTCATTTTTCTCCCATATTTTGCCTTCTCTCTCGCCTCTCTCCCCCAATCTAACTTGTTTCTCTCCTCTCTATACACAAGTAGCTATAAAATATAATCATCAAACTATAATTATGAAAAGTAATTAGAGTATTTCCCCATTTTTAAGTTTGAGCTATCCAATATCAAAACTGGCTTGCCGTTTCGCTGTCAAAGAGGGTAAGTTGGTCAATTTAATATAGAAATGACGGGTTGTTTTTTCATAGGATCGGGTCAGGGCACGCTATTAGAAATCTAGAGCAACTTAAGGATTTCTTGGTTTCTTCCAGAATAATACGCAATTGTGATTCAACATGGTGAATGGAGAAATGCAAAGTTCCTACAACGTAAAAGATAAGATTGTTTTGGAATTGATGGATTCGACGGACAACTATCTACATCTTATGAATTCTCTGTCATCATCACTTCGCGAGGTTTCAACTTCTTTCTTTATCCCTCTTCTTTTTTTTCTTCAATAAAAAACATCTAAATAGTACATTAGATGGGTACTGATTCCGCTGTAATCCTCTCTATCCTTGATTTAACTTTGAGTTGTATCTCCTCCTTAGGTGGATCCAGAATTTAGTTTAACAGACTTGTAATGATGCATATGTACATATAATGCTTATTCAAGTGGATGGAAATTTGAGTTTGATTGCGGGTGGATGACATTATAATTCGTGCAAGTAACGTCTAGAAGTTATTATAGTATTGACTTTGAATTTGGCTTACCTGGCAGGGATGGCTGGAGCTGGCGAGTGCTAGGCATTCCATGGGCGCTTCACGTATCAGTAGTGCATTGTTTGATCTCAAATCTCATTCTGCTGCCACTACATTGCAATTAAACCATCAGGATGGTAAATACATACTCATTACAGCATTTCAGCCTTTCGGTTGATTACAGCAACATACCCAGTGTAATCCTACAGTGGGGTTTGGGGAGGGTGGTGTGCCTTTTGCTTGACGACACACAATATGCCTGTGATTCATGGATTTCCTTTTTTCTGTTAGAAAATGCTTAATCTGTAGAACTCGTGGGAGTTCTAATGCGGTTATGTAGCTTTCCATTACCCAAATTGTAATGATGGAATTTTCTATCTAGGGGATCATTTATAAGACCATGCCTGATTTATCTTTTTCCTCATTTACATGTGTAGGACTCAGCGTTTCTTCCATTCTCCATGTAATTGATTATATGAATAAAGTGGGCTATGGACCTGTATTTAATTATATTTTTTATCCTAGATTTTCTTTATAACACTGGCTGTGATGTATACTGATTTGTTATGCAGCTGGGCCTAAATCGGAGGAATCGCATTTCAGTTTGTGTAAGTGGGCATCATCTGAGAGTCCAAAGAGCTGTTCTGAGGAGGATACGCTATTACAGAAGAAATCCAATAGCCCAAAAGTTCTGAATCAGGATGGTTCGTCAAATTCTGGTACAGATGCATGTTCCTGGCTCTTTTAACACTTATGCTGTTTCTTAAGAAGCAGTTTTATGAATTATAAGATACTAGGCGTCTAATATAAAGTAAAACACCTACTTGTTTCAAACATGATAATAGACTGAATTTTCAGCTACTGCATGACAACATCTCTAACCTTTTTCCTTCAGCACTTGATGTTAGTTAGTTCCATGTAAGTCCAGCTTAAGGAATGCTTCTTCTACACTTAAAGCAAAAAATAGTATAAGATATATATTCAAATAAGTAAATAAAGGATGCATCATAAAATCCTTTATCTGAATTGAGCTTCTTTGATAAATAATTTTTTTTCTATTACTTGCAAAGAAGTTCAGGAAGAAGCGTCAGAAGCACCGGAAGCTACCGAATCACCACGTACGGTGGAGGATCAAGTAAGTGACTCACCAATTTATATTCTCACAACAACTTCCTATTAAGTAGTGTTTTCCAGGTGGTATGATTTTGTAAAGCGATGCTCGCCTCTGGCACCTGTACATGCATTATTCAATTTATCTCCCCAGCCATGCAGTACTTCCCCTTACAGAGAGAGAGAGAGAATGCATGAAGAGTTACGAAACAACCTTTGAGTACATAGATTATGCGGCAGTGACAACATATATAATTGCTTCACGCCCAGTAAATTCATTTATCATTTGATTATTCCATTAAGAATCATTGAATCACCCTTGTACTTTAGCTTTGCTACCAAATTTTTATTTATGATGTGATTTAGAAGTGAACATAGGTCAAGGTTAACCAAAAGGTTTAAAACTTTAATCTTGTTTTCAGCTGATTTATCTCCTCAATTATACGATCCCCGCTCTTCATCCACGTTTTCCTGGCAATTTTTTTCCGTGAATTGATAAACTGAAATGAGAAATAATCTGTCTCGGCTTCTTCTTCCTTTACACCTTTAATTGACATTGTCTCAACAGACTATTTCTCTTCTACATGGCATGTTATCTATCATCGTTTCAAAGCATCCTTCACCAACCTTAATGAAAAAGTCCATCAAATCCCCTCCCCCCCCCCCTTTTTTTTATCTCCGAGCTACTTGCCCAAAATTGGATAGGTGGAGCGCAGATCTGCAATGTTTGAATTTTACCTTTCCCAGCCTTTTGGCTAATATGAAGTGTTAATAAATCTGCAAAAGTTTGAATTTTCAGTGATCACCTTGGATATATAATTTCATTATTCTTTGGTAATACCTTTAATATCTAACAATTACATAATCTTTAATGTTCAGGACTCATATCAATCTCACCGTTTTCTTTTTTTAATCAACACCTATCTTACTATATTCTTTTCTTGACTACCTCTCGTTTTATTAATTTGGCAGGGTTAGACTATATTTAAATTGAGAAATATTGTGTACATTAAATTTAGCGGTACTGTATTTTCTTTTCTAGGCTCGAAAAGAGCGACTCAAGTCATTATCCATGTTTGGAGTGCTGGTCTGTCCAAAGCTTCGAGCTGCCCAATCGTCATTTGAGACAGGTAAATTACTTTCATCCCTCCAGCAACCATCAGAAATATTTTTTCACATTGGTATACTGGAGATAAAAGTGGCTTTAAGTAACAAAAAATCCCTGGTGAAATTGAACTTTTGAGGACTAAAAATGCCAAAATTATGCCGTAGTACGACGAGTGGGCATCGATTTTATGTATCTATTTTTACAATCTTCTGTGCCTCATATGATGGAATTAGTGGCTTTATATTTTGCAGCTCTTGAAACTCTAGTAGAAGTAGCAAATAAACGGGCAGACCTGCTTAATGCTTATGAGCAAGTGCAAGAAAAGATGGAGAGTGCGACCAACTGACGAAAGGTTAGACTTCTCTTGCTTTCTCTGGCTCCTTAATCCGTGGGTGTTTGTTTCTTTTTCGTTAGGGTTCAGAAAAATTATGTGTAACGAGTAAATGTTAGGCTCAAGTAGCATGTTAATGAACTTCAAGTAATATTTTTTTCCTTGAAGGTTCTGCATAACATGTTCTTTTGTGTGCCTTTTACCAGAATCCAAGCCCTGTGTGTGGAGATCTCACCTCCTTCTGACCCTTCCTTCCCCAAGGGCGAATTTGGGAATAAATGAAATAAATGCAAATACAGCCATGCCAGGAAAACAAAAAGGATAAACGAAAAGAAAAGAAGAGAACAGATTCGAAGGTCCCAGGGATGATGGCATTGGTATAACAGACTAACAGAGAGATGATTACTTTATTTGAACTGATCTATCTTTTGTATTTGTGCTTATTTGTAAGATTCTCCGGTGTAAGTTCTTGCACATGTCATATGGTTTTTTCATAAGGAAGATATTTAATTTGTGCTACTAACTCAAAACTTATGAGCTAGTCTTTTTTGGGTGGTGTGGGTTCCAATAGTCTTACGTATTATGTTAAACAGTGATATATAGGAAGACTTTTATTGGTGACAGAATGTTCAATGATTTCATTTTGAGATATCATCTAAGCAGAGCATACTCAAGCAAGTTGACAGAACATCCATTCCATTTATTAAAATGTAAAGATTCCATACTGAATCTTATGACAATCCACGAAATTCTACGAATTGGTTGATTTACTGTCTGAAATCAACTTCAGTCCATAGAAGAAATTTTCGCGTTTTCTTTTTTCACCTTTAAATTACAGAAAATGATACAGCTAGTCCAATCCACGTTCCTTCGTGCAAGAAAGAGACTTTCCCAACATGTCACTTCATGTTCATCAGAAGTTACCTTAAGATTATCCTTGGAGTTGGGGAAGCTTCCTACAATGAAAAGATAAATAGACAAGCTACCTCCTTTCATGGCCAAAAGATCTATGGTACCTATCTTTATGCTTCCACTAGTAGAAGATTGAAAAAGAAATCTAGTATATAAAATTTCAAGAATATGAACAGAAATTTGTTGGCTTAATTTGATACTAAAATAATGACTAGTATTAACAAGGGAAGAGCAAAAAAGAGGGCTCTACATGTATTTTCCTACGTACAAAACTAATCCTGCTTAATTTATTGTGACACCACACTAGTTGATCTTTGGTTAGCCTTGGCATGTTGAGGACCCTAGCCACTAATTTCACATCTACTTGAGAGAAAAAATAGAGTACATGATCTGAATCCTCTTCTCTGTGCTTCCTGAACTTCCTCAATATGCAATTTCCACTTCTCAATACTTCCTGCAGCTTCTTCTCCTTCTGCATTCCGTAAAAATACATTCAAGGCAATCATGTCATTGTAGATTCTAGATATCGAAAACAGATATTGTTAAGGCATAACATAATTGAGTAAATAAAAATGTGTTTCCTACTGAATTAGTCTCAATCAATCGTAGGCAGGCGAGTTTGTCCAACAACTTAAACTTTAGTTTAATATAGTCACAAAGTTCAATAGATATAGCTGCTACAAAAAGAAACTAACCTTTTCAAGATTTTTTCTGATCTCCAGTAAAAGCTCCACGTCCTCCTGTTCTTGTACCTCTGGATGAATCCCTTTTTGACCTTTCGCCATCACACTATAACAATCTTTATCAGCTTTGACAAAGCGCCAAAATATTCGTATAGATTCTTCCAGTATCTCCACTAGCATGTCACTTGTAATTGAAAAAACAGCTCTCTCTTTTGTTCTTGCCTTGTTTCTGTCCTTCATTCTGTCATCTGTACGTCACTTTTGAGTTCAAATACACTAGATTTTACCTCTAACAAAAATCAGCAACAAAAGTAAAAAATGTACTAACCTCTAATAACAGGAACTTGAAGAAGATTACGAAGATCATATCGACTCTTGATAAAATATTGAACTCTTGGTCCTTGAAAAGGTTCATTTTCAATAAATCTTTGCATGAGCACTTGAAACTGTTGAAACTCTCCAGCAACTTCATTATATTTACGGATCCCACGTGGATCAGAATCCCACAAATTTAAAGCCTTCATATATTGCCAGTGCAAAAATTCCCAAGAAAGGCACATCTGGCCAACGTATACCACTTCCAAATCACTCTGCATTTCTTTGATAAACCTTACCATTGGGTCAATATCATGGCTTTTATGTTTGAATAGCCTAATATTTTGTGAGAGAAGGGATTTTAGTGTTGGACCTGAAGATTTCTGGTTGAACAATAATTGCAGTGGATCTTTTAGAGGATCTTTCTGCAGGTAACCTATAAAACATTTTAGATTAGAGCAGCTGAGTATTAAAAAAGATTTAATATTTAGAAAGTATTTTGCGAGACAACTAGGTGGAACATTTTGGGAAGAGAACTATGATCCGCTACGCAATCAGTCAATCCTACAAGATTATCTTAAGCAAATTGTCTGTTGTTGGCCAACAAACTTTTAGGTATGCATTATGAAAGTATAAAAAGTTCCAACTTTCCAGATATGATCTTATGCACATTATTATATTCTTTTACTTGTGTCATGTGTGTTCTGTTTAGATAGCTACATAAGAAAGAAACAAGAACATACTTCTAGCAAAGTACTATATAATAAGGACATCTTGTTGTGTAGTCTTCCTCCTGTTCATATGAATAAACATTAAAAACAACATTTTGACTTATTCAAATGGAAACAAATGTGAAATGTGTATGAGTGTTATCATTATCTAACCTTTTCTTTTTTCATATGGACGACAACATAAAATAAGAGAAAAGGTTGTTAACCTTTTCACTGGGGCCTATTCTGTTACTTACATTATGGATCCAATGCATTGAATTTCATGTTATTATGAGTTTCAGGAGCCCAAGCTAACAAGATCTTGTGGGTCCTGATTAATTAAAGGTTAGCCACTTTATTCTCTTTTAACTTAATTTCTAATTATGATGATAACCATGGACACTAATCTTGGAGCGCCTACCATTGAAAAAGACTTCAACTTTTATAGGTTGACAGTTTATGAAAAGAAATTACGTAGCTTAGAGTTGTCAACTGACCTATTGCATACATCTTCTGATACGTCAAGATGTCGAATTTTCGCATTTTCTCTCTGTAGCTCTTATAGAATTTGTGAAGTTCGCTCATAGAATCTTCACGATGAACCATTTCATCAATCTTCCACGGTTGTAATTCGTCCATTGTTGGAGACTCGGACTCTTCCAAAATAGTAGGCAGACCCGTGGCTCTGACTTTCCGGATTTCCATTTTTAATTGTTCGATCAATTCTTGATGTTCCCACAGGGACTCTAATTTGTTTGCATCCCCAGAAGTGTCAACAATAGCTGTGTTTATTGACTTGGGATTTTCAGACTCTTGTGGACCATTTAGTAACTTGTCATCTTCTGTAACAAATTCAACCATGCCCAAATCTTCATGAATATCATTCTGGGATAAAAATTCTGAGTCATTTTTCTGGTCTTCTTGTTCTAATTCCCTTAACTCTTCCATTATATCACTATCACTGTCCTCAAAATCCTCAGATTCATGATTTTCTTCAGACATTTCAAGATTTTTTAAGTCTGAATCAATATCATGTAAAGGATCAAGCTCAAATTCACCACCAAAATCTTCATCTGACAAGAAGCCATCACTGTAGGAATTTACTAACCTGCTCATAAGCGAACGCATATGCTCAAAACCAACTGAAACAGTGTCTGAATCCGTACCCGAAGAATCTCTCTCTGATTGAAACAAAAATTCATCAGGAAAATCTGAATCACCCAAAAATTGTTTGCACCCAGTATCTGATTCTCCCTTGAAGAATTCCATTCCTTCAATTTCCTTTTGATGACCGTGGTGTTCAGGCACGCTTGTATGCTCCTCTTCCTCCTGAATGCCTTCTGTTTTATGCTGTGGTACTTCGTCCAAATCAAACACATCTTTCGTATCACAACCAATCTCTTCAGCATTCAGGTTCACAATCTCAGGTTCTTGAATTAAACTGCTAAAACTCTTTTCTTGTACAAAATCAGACGCGATAACTTCACCCGTTTCTGTCTTGTCTTTACTAAATTCCTCATAGGTTGGGAATTTGAACTTGAAACAAAACTCAGTTTTCTCCTTATCGTCATTCTTGTCCCAATCCACTTTCTCAAAATCTTCAAACTTTGGTTCTAATTCTTGCTCAACCTTCACATTGTCGGATCGTTTCTGGTTATTTTCTTCAGGCAGAACTTCAAAAAATTCCGAATTGTCGTTTAAAGTAGCGTGACCCCTTCTTAATCTACAAAGTGAAAAATTAGGGATGATATAATCACAAACAACATAAAAATTACTGAAAAGAATGAAATTTGATACCTGACTAACAATGTAGGGATGAAACTGAACAGAGGAACCAAAAAGAAATAAACAGAGATGAATAGGATAGCGAGTAACAACAACAGATTCTGAAAGAATAAGCGATAATAGAAATCCATTTTCAAAGAAACCAGGAGGGTTGGGAGAAAGAATCCGCCATGGATTTTAACACCCAGTGGTGAAAAATTCAGTTTGAAGGAAAGGAAGAGAGGAAATCTGAAGGAAAACTCATAGCAGTTTTGAATTTTGCAGAGCAAGAAATCGACAGAGCACCTGTAAACAAATACAAAGTCATAAAAGAAAAAAAAAGTTGAATTTTTTTTAGTGTGGGTCGAGAAATTGAAACGTGACCTAACTGGAGAATTTCACAGATTTATGAGAGCTACCAGTCACCATCTTGGCCTAAAAAAAAAATTGGAGAGAAGAATTGAGTTTGTTATATAAAAAATCGTCGACAGAATCGGAATTTATCAGTTGGACAAGTCCTCTTCTTCCTGCTTATTCTTTGCAGACGAAAATGTTGGAGAGTGGGCGTGGGGTTTGGGGGTAAATAAACAAATAGGGATAAATTGGGTTAAAAAGGAAATTTATTTTACCAAGTTGCAGTCGGCACTACCTTTTCCTTTAAATTTTATATTTTTTATAGATTTTTAATTCTTCGTATTATTGGTCTTTGGTCATTTTACAAACATTTCTAAAAGAAATTAAAAGCCACACAAGTATGAAAGTTAGAGAAATATGAAAATTAGTTAACTTTTCAGCTATTGAAATTAAAAAATGTGATATATTGCATTATAATTGTTTATCATCTTCGATCTAAAAAAATGTAAACTTCACAAAAGAAGAATATAATTATTAAAAAAATCAGTTTATAGTGTGAATATGTATGTGGACCTATGATCAAATTCTGGCCTAAAGAATTCACACTATTCTATTTAAGTTCAATTCTCATACTATTTCATTAAATAAATAGTGTAAAATTCAACCATTTTAGGATCATACTCCTAAGTACGTAGTGTCTTTGCACGTGCAATAGGCATGTGTATTAAACGGACTTTGTCAAATTATTTTGTAATGTCTCATTCGAAAGTTGAAAAAAAAAAAATTTAGCGAGAATGATAAAACAACATATTTTATATTATATTATTTTATTTTTTAATTTTAATATTTTTTTAATTAAAAAATTAATTTATCATAAAATTTTTAAATTTCTTGTCAAATTCTAACTAAAATTTTTGTTCATTTAGCATTATTACAAATAGATTGAATGGACATATTTTGGAATTGAGCAATAAGCGTGTCTACTGGGGTAATTGTGCTATAAAGGAAACTTCTCTACTTTTACTTACGCGTTGTTTATAATTGATAAATTAACGGTACTATTCATAATTACATGGCCTCAAAAGAAGAATGATAAAAAACTAAATTACGAATGAAATTTAATTTTCTTAGGTGGCTTTGGCATCCGCGTAATTTAATAATAATTACACAAAATAAATGAGTTATCTATCCCCTACCAATAAATGAATAATCCCTTACTTATAAGTAATAATCAAAATAAATACAAATAAAATCCCATATCAATAAATTCTGTTACCTACTTGGCTACTTACCAATCTATCAATGCATCATAGCTAAATTGACCAAGCTCATAAATTAAATTGCTACTCTATCTATATATCTCTATTTTGAATCCCTTTTGATTTATTGTTTGTGCATTTATATTTTCAAACTAGAGATAATACCTCTGTAAAAAAGATTGCTTCTTTGATTTCAAATTCTGTGAAATATTACATATTTCTTAATTTAATTTAATTGAATAGATAAATTTTAAAAATTAAATTGAATATAAATAACCTATAAATTGCAAAATCTAATACAAATGGAGAAACAATGATAATTTGAAATACTAGTTAAATTTAACATTTTAGCATAAGAGAGAAATGCGAAAAGGTACAAACCTTTGTAGTCATAGTTCTTTAATGACTTTTTTTTTTTTTTTGGGAAAATTTCTTTGAACTTATTTGTGAAATATGACATATTAATTGCACGTCGGCTTAATTTTATGATGCTTTTGACTATAAGTTTGACAAGAAAACATAGTGCTTGGGAACCACATTCTCATGGAACAAAATATGTGGAAATTATCAACATATATATATAGTGATACAAATCGCTACGTCGTTATATTTTTACTCCACGCGGGCATAACAATAATAAATATGCATGTTAGAGATCAAATTTATTTTTTCTCTTCATTATATTAATTAGAAATATATATTTATTTTAACTCCCTTCATTTTATTTTATTTGTAGTAAATAATCTTTTATTTTTATTTGTCTATTAAAGTAAATTAAGAGAGTTTTTATTATTTTTCATGCTACGTTTAATATTTATCTATTCCTAATTACTTGTCAATTTTTTCTTTTATAATTGTTGTCCCTAATTGCTTATCCACTTTTACAAATCAAGGAAAGCCCAAAAAAATCTTATTATTTACCCTCAATTACTTCCTCTGTCCGGAATTATTTGTCATGTTGCGCTTATCGAAAGTCAATTTCTAATTTTCAAATGTAAATTGGATTACATTAATTCGATATTTTAAACAAAAAAATTAGATATTCTAAAACTATATGAAAAGTACTATAAATTACAATTTTTTGCATATTAATATGATGAAAAGATACATCTTAAAATGTTGGTCAAAGTTTTTATAGTTTGACTCTAAAAATAGAAACCATGATAAATAATATCGGATGGAGGAAATAATTACTTTGAAAATATTAAATTTTTTCATCTATTTCATAATTAATAGGGATAAACTGGTAAATTAATCATATAAATAATTATTTTTTAATAAATATTTCAATTTGAAGTGAATAAGTAATTAGAGATAGAGAAAATACTCTACTTTAAATAACTAAATAGAGTAACCATGTCAAATTTAGAGTCCCAACCATTATTAATAAGGTTATTTAGTAAATGTCTCTAATAAAAGTGTTCTTAATAATTTAAATAGATAGTTATGTCAAGTCAACTTTGACCATATAAAATGGAGACGACCGAGTATTTTTCAAGTTTGGAAAAATTAAAACATATTTCCACTACTTTATATTAATTGAATATTTTGATATTTTTTTTGTTGGTTAAAATAATTGAATAGTTCAAAATTGAAGATAAATATTATTCTAGAATTTTTTTTCATATTTATTCTTTTGTTTAATAAAGTTTGATACTTTCTAAGAGATTATATTTTTGATTCCACATATAAGATAATAGTGGAAAGTATAAATTGAATTATGTTTTTGAATGTTTTTTTTAATAAGTGTGCATTACCTCGTAAAATTCGACTAACATGGAATAAATGAAGTATTTTTCTAATAGATTTTCCACATTATTAAATTTATTGTGATCAAATTAATATGCAATAACAAATTTATTATTTTGTTTTATCATTTTGATCATATAACATCAATACTAAACAAGTAAAAACAGATTAACGGGATTAACAAATCATCACAGTTTATACATCTCCATTGTTGTTAGTTTTTGTTTAGCGACCACTTACATCTCGATTACTTTTCTCATTTTCAGTTATCAGTTTCAATTCATTCAGAACTTTTTGCTGCCTTTATGAGCCCTTTTTAGCTTAATTACAATTATTTTTACATTTATGCTACTAGTGATTTGAGTGTGATAGATAACTACTTTTCTCTATCTTTTATAATTCTACATTTTGTCTATCACATGAAAAAAATGATTAACATCACTAAGAGTATTAGATCTGATATGGCTCATCATATTCATTTGGCTTAAGATGAGTATTATGATTATGTAAGAGATTTCCACTTGATATGTCTTTCCTTTTTAAGATCTCAATCTTAGACACTGATCTAGCTAGGCTGAACTTTTTCTTATTAATTAATTATGGTCACGTGATTAGTTACTAAACCTCAAATATTTATGAAAACATTAATTCTTAGTTATATAAGTGGATACACACAACCTAATTATGAATGAACACATCACTTCAGATTGTGAAAATGAAGAGGTTAGGAAGATTTTCACAAATAGAAAAAATATTTTTGCAAGTGCCCAAACTAATATTATAAATAGATGATTACGTGTTTGAATACAAGTATTGAAATTGATACTAAATTGTTGATGTAATTAGTAAAAAAGTAATGATATCATTGTTAATAAAAAAATCCTTAACCTTTTTTTTTTTAAATAATAAATTTAATTATTTTTTATCGTAAATAAAATGAAGGAGGACTAATATGGAGTAAAGAGGAAGTTTCTTGAATGGCACGGTTGGTCAATTTCATCAATATTCCAACTTAGTATTACTAAAACTTTGAAATATTATTCCTAACATAAAAAATTAAATGTTTTTTTGTTTTAAAAAATAATTTAATATTCGTTATGTAACTCAATAATAATTGACTGATCTCATTTATGCTTCAAACGAATATTTTCATCTCTTTATTCTTTTCTACTACCACAAGTTAAAATTTTGTCAGATGGAAGGCTTTGCCTTCAAAGTTGAATAAGAATGTACTCCCTTTGTTTCACACCTGTTTGACTTGGCACGAAGTTTAAGAGTATAAAAAAGATTTTTGTATCTTGTGGTCCTAAATTAAAGTTAGGTCAAATATACAAAATTACTCTTTGATTTTGTGGCCAACATGCCAAATGGAAAGTTGAAATTAAAATGTTACAAAAAAAAAAAGAAGAAGAGATCATTCCTTTTTAAACAAATTAAAAAGAAAAGGAGGTCATTGTTTTTAAAACGGAGGAAATATTTATTAGAGATATATATATATGATAGTATTCAATATTTTAATGACACACGCAGAGAAATTACACAAAAAGCTTTCAAGTAACTACTTATTATAATTCTACTATTAACTTGAGTAAAATCAAAATAAATCTCAGTATGTAAAAAAGCAAGTGAAAACATAATTGGTAGCCCCTGTTATATAGCAAAAGCCATGAATTTCGGCACAAAAGCAAACTAATCAGCGTGTGAAATTATTTACTTCTTCAATATGAATATACAGAGATTATTTACCTTATTTATAAGCAAAAAGTGCTGAAAAGAAATTAAAAAAGGCATGACCCTTCTAATTTTCCATTTTCAACCTAAGGGAAGAGACAGAACATATAAACACATTTAAGTTATCAAAGCTTTTGGTAAACACTCAAAAGCGAATGTTATGATAGGGGATACAAACAGTATTTCATGACTGTTAAAATTTTAAAATCTCACTCTTGTTATTTGTATCAAAACCTTTTACATCAATTTAGAAGAATTCCGGAACGTTTTGAAGAAATCCTTTCATGTAATCCAAAAGGAATGGAGCCGGAGTTTAGCATATTTGCCAAGAAGAAATGTTGAACTTTAATTTGAAGTCTGTTCTAAATTTCATCAGCTTACTTTTGATATATGTTCTCTTTAGTGTTTTTGACTGATTTAATAAATTTCTTTTATGTAAACTATTGTTGAGTTATTCACTTGTGCATATATTATTTTTTTGGTACTCTTATTTCCTTCACCATAAGTATCAAGAAACTTGCTAGAAAAATCGTTGGTAATAGAGAAAAAAATTTAACTTTGGTCAAGTATCAAGAAAGTCACTAAAATGAAACAAAAGAGAAGTTGATTGAATTTTTTATAACAAAAGTTGTTTACTGACTTCTTGTGATAATTAGGCAAAGACAGATTTTTTCTATCATAGAACAAAAATAGTAAAGTAGCTAAGTAGCTTTATGTGATACATACTTGGCAAAATTAAGTAACTTCCAAGTTTATATATAATATAATGAGTATGAGAGTACCAAGTATACTTGTAACAATAACAATATTATAGACATTTAATTTTTGGAGGCTACTCGAACCATAAATCCTAACTTATATCTATATAAAGGTTTTTATGTTCCTTTAGTAAGACATTTCGAATATTGAAAATCTCGTATATCATGAAATATTCGTAAAAATCAAATTCAAATTATTTTAATTCGAGAAATATGCCAGTAACATTATTTGAATCATGAATAAATATTATGAGAGAAGAATTAAGGGAGAAACATATTTGTATTCATATTGATTTATCAATTAAATATTCTTATTTCTTCATATTTTACTTGTAGTTGATTTATTTGTATCACTTTAATTTGTTGTAAACAAATTATTCAATTATATTGTATTGATATTTTCGAAAGATCACTTCTCAATATAGCATATCTACAAATTCGAATCAAAATATTAGTTTATGACGTGATTGCATATGGAGAGATGAGAAGATAAGGCTATATATGATGCTCTAAGTGTGGTTCAAATTGAAGGTGCTATATCAACATGATACATAGTACTAACACCACCAACTTTTCTTGTGGCCGCGTTGTTGAAAACACTTTGTAGTCTTATCTTGTTTAGGGTGAAAAATCTATAAAAAAATAAAATATTTATTCCATCCCATGGTAGGTATATATACTATTTTAATATATATATGGTTAATTAAGTTTCAATTTTTTAAAGAGTCTCTTCACGATAAAAAAAAAATAGGCATATGTTATTTTTTAAATCTCGCTCGTAAAATTTCATCGGCTATTACTGTTAGTTAATTTTAGCTCCACAAGCAAAAAAGTTACCTAAACTCCATGCCAAAATGTTTGAAATTAGACCAAGTTCATAACTTCAATAAAAGAATGTCTTAAGTAGGCCTTATTAAAGCCACAACTTCAATTTAAAAATCTCTCAAGTTTAACCTTACCAATTTAATAACTTCATTTACAGTTATTTGAAGTTGACTTTAATTTGGGAAAATCATATCAAACTTGGGTAAAAATATTTGATGTCCATCTTTAACAAGATATACACTTCAAACAATAACATTTGAAATTTACCAATCTTCATATGTAAATTTCCAAACTTCAAGCTCTAAGTGGTTCCAAAGCAGATATATATATATATTATCAAAAAACTAAAAAAAGTTTCACCTTCGAGTACAATTAAAATAGCAACTCCAAAATGTGATATTTTTGCACTTGGGCCAAATATAATAGGGCTCGTTGAGATGAAATAGAAGTGTAGAACCAATGCTTTTGGGGACAGTAAAGGGGCCAATTGAGAATGTTCCACTAAGGTCTAAGAATGCAGCCCAAGTTGAAGAAAGAAAAAGCCCTCAAACAAATTTCCTTGAAAAATAAGGATAAATAAGCAGGAGTTAATTCCCAATAATATGTCATTCAAGTATTAAAAGAAAATTTCAAAAGTTACTTTAATAGGATTTTCTCAATATTTGACAGACGCATATATTAATTTTAAATAATACATACATAATATTATACTATTATGAAACCATAATTTTAAAATTTGTAATCGGTCTCAGCCCTTAGACTTAGTATTTTTTTAAGTTAAAATTCGCTGGAAGATCGCAAACAGTGCAGGTTGCATGTTTGTCAGATGACTTAACAAGCATTTAAGACATACCTCTATTTCTTTTCATAACATATTTAATGCAAAGAAGTTGGCAGTGGTTTGACGTAATGGATGACCTATCAGCTCCGGCTGTCACTCTAAGAAATTTTCTATATCTGATTTAGATTTTAGCTCGATAACCCTGACCATGCTATGTTTCTAAATCCATGACAAGGACTATCTCCAACACCTACCCAAAGAAAATATTTTACGAGTTTTTAGGCAAATTTCTAGTTTACAAAATATGCGCACAGACAACTACTGACAAAGAACGTATATAATTAGAGATTATAAGATAGTCAGTATGTTCTTTAGTTTCCCATTTTATTCATAAACATAACAAACATAAAAAAAATTTATCCTTATATTTTTATGATTAAATAAATATAAAAGAAATGGTTTAATTATTCTTCAACACCTACAACTCAACTCATTTTGAAATAGAAAGTGTTTCGAAAGACATCTAATAGGGCTTATACGCTAATGAAAGGTCCTCATTCACAAATCACAAGCCCAAATTTAATGACTCCCGGCCCAGACCCGGTTGATATTTTTTGGGTTTAAAAAGTTGCTTGTGAATGAATGCTAGTATTAATAGTGGGTAGCCTAACATTAATAAATTTAAAAAGGCACTCACCGTCTGCTTTGATCGTCGATTCAGGCCCGTCCGGCTGATTAATACGCATATGAATGTCATTGTCCCTTTTTCCTCTATTATGTTATTTTCATGCATTAGATATGAAGTGACTTATACATGCATGTGCCGTTGTACACCCTTTTCTCTCTAGCACTATTCGTGATTCATTTAAATACTATCTTTAAAGTATTAGTACTATACTTATACCAGTAAGTATATTCTACTTTATAAATTTTATTCTAAAAAGTAAAAAAAAAATTAACCATGTTTAACAATACCCAGTCATAAAAAAAAATAGATATGAGAGGGTATTAGCATCCGAGTTAGTTGGGGCAGGGGAAAGGAGTATGATGTAGACAGTATGTCCTACTACAAACATTAGTGACTGGGTTTGTAGCTCGAAATGTGATCTATAAATCACGTATAGATAATTTTACTGTTAATCAATGACCTCAGTTGTGAACATCCCAATTCCAATGGACCTCGCTATAAGGAGGATGTTGGAGTCACCTAAACACATAATAATACATAATCTCATTTCATCACTCTATCGACACTGGAAGTTTATTATTTCCATGTTCGTGGCACGGAAGAACACAGTGAAGAAAAGTGGGAAACAACTATATATCTTGGTACAGAGTAGGTTAGACTTATTCAAACTACAATGAATCGAAACTTTTGATATGTGTTATTGCAGTTTGCTTTATTTGATGAAGCAGTAAAAAGTATACAGAGAGCCTTAATTAGGATTGTTAATGGCTAGAAATAATGATAGGGTGAACATTGAATGCCCACGCGGTTTCGAGGAGGCAGAGAGAGAAACAGGGCAGCTGACTTTAGGCTGAGGCTCCCATGGCAGGAGTAAATGCTCTTGCTGTCACCTTTTGACTCTTTCACTAGATGCACTATTTCAATTTATGTGATATCTTTTGAATTTCAAGATTTTCTTTTTACTATGTCTTTTTAATTATTCATTTTTGTGATTTATAATAGCTTTAAAATAAAATAATGATGTTTGACTCTCGAAAGGCGGAGAGAGTATTAAATTAGGGGTCAGCGTATTCTTCAATTGTTTCTATATATCCCAGATCAAACAACCTTAGCCCCTTAGACCTTTGTCTCTGCTTTTTCCAAGAAGAGAAAAACCACAAGACAAAAATATAACTACAAAGAGAGTTGCACCAAGAAACAGAGATGGGTAGACCACCTTGTTGTGATAAAACGGGGGTGAAGAAAGGACCATGGACTCCTGAAGAAGATATTATGCTAGTCTCTTTTGTTCAAGAACATGGTCCAGGGAATTGGAGGACTGTTCCCACTCATACAGGTTCATTTCTTTTCCTTCTTTGATTTATCGTATAGTCACTCAACTAATAGTTACTATGTCATATACTTCAAAGTGTAATGTGTTTGTTTTAATGTGCAGGGCTACGGAGATGTAGCAAAAGCTGCAGACTAAGGTGGACTAACTACCTCAGACCAGGAATCAAGAGGGGTAGCTTCAGTCATCAAGAGGAGAAGATGATTATCCAGCTTCAGGCTCTCTTAGGCAACAAGTATGTATTCTCTCATTAATTTCCTTCATTACCTATCTCGATCCTCTTCGTTTCATTTCATATGACTGTATTTGACAAAAAAAAAAAAGATAAAGAGTTTATTTTTAAAATAGAAATACCAATTTTTGGCATTATACTAAAGTACTTTTATTCCATTACGATCTTAAACATGTCATGACATTAGGGAGATTGAATTACTATTATATGGATCTGGATAGTCACTTTGATGTATTTATTTTTCATTATGAAATTCTTTAAAAAGTAATTGTTTACAGTACAGCAAATCCCTTGTTACTGATTTTCTGCTTCTTTGTACAGATGGGCTGCCATAGCTTCATATCTCCCTGAGAGAACCGATAACGACATTAAAAATTACTGGAATACTCATTTAAAAAAGAAGCTGAAGAAGCTTGAAACAAGTGATTTATACTCAAATGATGGACATTGTTTATCAACATTTAATTCAACCTCCAGAGGGCAATGGGAAAGGACACTTCAAGCTGATATTAACACAGCTAAACAAGCTTTACAAAATGCTCTGTCACTCGATAAATCAAGCCCAATTTCTGACTATACAATTCCTGATATTGGATGTTACCCATTCATAAAACAAGAAGCGAAAATGTCTACTACTACTTATGCATCAAGTGCGGAAAACATAGCCAAATTACTCAAACAATGGACCAGAAGCGAATCCACAAATGATTCAGAGCAATCAAAGGCTTCGTCAAGTACTCAATTTTCTTGTAATACTAATAATAATGCCATGACTGAATATTCATCTTCATTTGAACCGTCGAATTCAGATCAATTTTCACAAGCTACGACACCTGAAGCTGCTGGTAAATTTCATGGTGAAAGCAAAAGAGAAATGGATGATGAAATTCAGTTGTCAGTAATGCTGGAGAGTTGGCTGTTTGATGAAAATGACGATTTATTAATTTAGAAGGAATTTTATTTTTTTGCTTTTCTATTTTGTTGCATTATTTTTTGTTTTTCTCACTCCCAAATTCCCAATTAGTTTACTAGTAGTAGCATTTTAACTAGGGATGGATGTGACATCCTCATTCTTATTTTTTGTCTAGTACACAATGCTTTTTAACATTAGTGTATATTTTAAAACTTTCATAATTAAGCAAAGCAAAAAAATCTTTAATTGATTACTCAATTAAGCTAGAAGAATTTTTGTGCTTTGCCTGATTATAAAAGCTATTTATTCTCTGACGTGTACTGGAATTAAGTCTTACAGAGAATTTTTATATTATTAATGCAATTTATCTAGTTATATCTGTTGTTCAACTTGTATTCCAAACATACTTAGAACAAAACTTTGAACATCTTTGTAAGAAAACAAAGTTTAAGAACATTTTCACAACTAGAAAATTAGAACAAGTAGCGAAACTAGTATCAGAAACAGATTTTAAAAAAATATACGAAATATTTTTCTTAAAGAAGAATTGTTGTTAATATGTGTCTAAAGAATCTTACTGATTCCAACAAACTTTGCAGAAACACGAAGTTNATATTGTTGGATATTGTTATAATGCAAGACATAGTTTTAAGTATTATTTTAAATACTCCAAAATCTATTTATTGTCATCTAATGAATTTATTTGGGATCACTTGTGAACCGGCTCAGTTTAAAATAGCAAATGCTATATCTGATCGCACACACTATATGATATACATCATGCTTCCCAAAACTCTAGAACAATCCAATTGTGAGTCACTTTTGTTTTCACTCTTTTGAAATGCAAAGCTCACATTTATTGGACACTTGACAATATTGACATTCAAATATTTGAACTAGTTAAGTACCTTTTCAATGCAATGAGACAGTGAAAATGTTAAACATTATGGAGTTCTACGAATTCTTATATCTAAGATCGCATTAGCAACTCCAATAATTTTCATTCCACTTGCTTTATAGCATACGTTTAGTAGCATTTATGTCATTAGTGTCTCTATTGATGATCAACATATCACCAATATACAAACAAACAATGACCTTATGATTTTAATGTGAACATATTTATCACTTCCATCATTCTTCAATCCATTTGCCGACATGGTTTGATTGCACTATGTCATTGTTTTGGTGCTTCCATAATGTGACTTAACAAGTTCAAATACTTTCTTTTATTTACCAGGTACCACAAAACCCTCGGGTTGTTCCATGTAAATTTCTTCCTCCAATTCTACATTTAAGAAAGTTCTTTTCACATTCATTTGATGAATTTGGAGGTCATATACCACAGTAATAATTTTTGCATCCGAATGGATGTAGTTCTAATAACTAACAAGTATATATATCGATAAGATCAAAATCTTTTTTTTTCTAAAGCCTTTGACACAAAGTCTTGCTTTATATTTTTCAACAGTTCCATCAACTGTTATTTTTCCTTCTAAAGATTCATTTTGAACCCAAAGGTTTATTTTCTTGAAGAAGATCAATTAACTTTCAATATTGTTTATTGACACCATCTTTCCAAAGAATGAGTCTATAGAAGACACAGAAAATGTTACAAAATCATATTCGAAGGAAGTAAATGTCCTTTAACATTTTACTAAGCCTCGGAATCTCTTTATAAAGTACATTATCCTTTTCATTTCCTAGGCCTTTCAGACCCTTCTCTAGACTACTCAAGTCTAATTTTACAGTCCACAGTCATAGGTCCTATTTTAATTCTTTTAAGAATAGGATCTTGGACTTTGACTAGATACCCCCACACTTTGAAATATTTCAAGTTGGATTTCCTTTCTTTCCATTTCTCATATGAAAAAGATTGTATTCTGATCAAACAAAATTGCTTTCTTTCTAAAAGGACAAAACTTTTTGTTGATCCCTTTTGCAGTAAGGATAGTTCCTCCACACAAGTTGTGTAAACCGAACTTATAAATAATGCATCCATCATTTCTTTCAACGTTCGGTTTTTCATTAGATTTAGGTGAATATGGCAGTAATTTGATATTTCACTTTTCAAACATATTTCTGCACAATGAGATTTATACTCTCCATTGTAATCACTTCTTATATATTTTTTCACACTAATTTTCAACTTCGATATTACATTGTCTAGACATTTCTATTGCTTCATCCTTACCATTTAGAAAATAAACATAGTCATTTCTAATGCAATTCTCAATAAAAGTAACAAATACTTTTTCCCACCATGAGATGGTGTTAACTTCATATCATAAATGTCAGTGTAAATCAATTCTAAGGGATTAGAATTCCTTTCAACAGATTTATAAGAATGCTCAACATACTTAGATTCCACAAAAACTTGACATTTTTATTTATTGCACTCAAAGTTAGGCAAAACATCTAAGTTGATCAGTTTTTCTTACAAGGTTTTGTAATTGACATGCCCCAAGTGTTCATGTCACAAACATTGACTCAAGCAAGTAAGAACAAATAAAAACATTGAGTTTGAGAAGCTCTTCGCAAGGTAGCTTTTTCCTCACTAATATTTTGTTCCTATTTCTTACAATTTTGTGTGATACAAACATTGTTTAGATTGTCAAATATCCTTTTCAGAAGGACATTTCCATAACTTTCAATGTGATTGTTATAGAACTACCTATGAACAAAGTTTCATCGGGTTCAATAAAGACAATATAGTCCAACTGTTATTTTTACAAAAACATAACAAATGACTATTCACCAATATTCATGTCTATGCAAATACTTTTATTATAATAGACATATCTTTTCATGAAAAATCACAACATTTTAAGTGATATTTTTTTTCCATAAAAGAACACAATTATTTTGAACAAGTATATATATAATTTGGATGTTTCATACTAGTCACACTATATACTAGTAATAGAGAAACTCAACAACCACAATACCAAATATACTCCAAGAATTTTGTGGGTATAACATAATACAAAAGTATCATTGAATTTCATATCTTTTGTTCCAAAGTTAAATTAGACACCAAGTCTAATCATAAGCAAATAACCCCCACATTTCAAATGTGATCTCAAAAATATTTTTCAAGTATTTGAAAATAGTTTTTCCACATATTTTAATGTTGGAAACATTATTCTACGAAAGAATTATAGTGCTGCAATTCTCTTTGACAATGTTTACACAATGTCAAAGTTCATTCCATAGAGACACAAAATCACAAATTCTAAGTCACTGGTATTTTTCCTCTATCATAAATAGACATACCACTTAGTATTTTAAATACTAACAATAAGGAAAAAAAAAATTGTACAATTTATTTCTATATTACATTGAAGTTTATAGAAAATCAAAAGTACAACACTGACTTATTATGTGAAGTTTTCATATTCTTCAAACCAATTGCATAGTCCAATTTATCCAGAGTATAAAACCACAAAAGTTTTTAGTCTACAAAAATCAGACACACTAACATTTCTCATGGAGTACAAAACTACAAAAGTTTTTTTTTTTCTCCAAACAGAATAACACATATTCTTTATCACATAGAAATGTTTTTCTTATCAAATAGTCTTCCAACTATAACAATTTGACATACTATTTTATCAAACAAAAATATGCATCTCTCATTTTTGCAAACTAAAGAATTTTAAAAGCAACAATATCTGCGAAGTAAAATTCATTCCACAACATATGGTTTGCAAATCTTTTTCCAAAGATACACATAATAAAAAAAAATAAAAAATCAAAGATGATTACTCTTAGAAACTATTTTCCTCCTTAGATAATTTAATAAGAAGGTTACCTGGTAATCTTTAAACGGAATACCATAAAAAAAATTTTGTTACATTCTCACTTCGACTTTGCTAAAACAAAGCAACGAATTATGGAGAAGTAATGCATTTATCTTCTACTTCCATGATCAGATTCTCTCAATCAGTAGAATACAAAAAAAAAATACTAACAGTATAATAATTTCCTTAAGATTGTTGTTCATCTTGTATTCCAAACATACTTAGAACAAAACTTTGAACATCTTTGTAAGAAAACAAAGTTTAAGAACATTTTCACAACTAGAAAATTAGAACTAGTAGCGAAACTAGTATCAGAAACAGATTTTAAAAAAATATACGAAATATTTTTCTTAAAGAAGAATTGTTGTTAATATGTGTCTAAAGAATCTTACTGATTCCAACAAACTTTGCAGAAACACGAAGTTACCAAGTTTAATGAACCAGTGAAGAACAAAAGAAGAGAAGAACTGAAATTAATTCACAAATCTAAAGTTTTTTAAAACACGTACCAGAATCTGGAAAAATTTTAATAGGAAAAAGATCAAGTCCACTGAATTCACAGTGTCCCCTTAAGGAAATTATTCCCCTGTAGTATCCAAGGTTTGATTTGGAATATGACCTCCCAGGGTAAAATGATCTCAATCACCAGAGTATAGATACCAAAAACTCCGGTGTCAGCGAACCACTCAATGGCAGTAAAGTACACTTAGAATACTAGATTTAGTAGTTGAAGAAGAAGTCCATGAATTCTATTTAAAATGAGAGGAAATCGCTCAATTTATAGAAAACAAAGGATAGTGCGAAAAGGTTCTTATTGTGCCTTACCGGAAAGGTCACAAACCTTTGGAAAAGTCACAATCTTTAAGAAAGGTCGTCACCTTTCATAAAAGTCACAACTTTCCATAAAAGTCACAACTTTTCATAAAAGTCACAACTTTTCATAAAAGTCGCAACTTTTCATAAAAGTCGCACCATTTCATAAAAGTCACAACTCTTCATAAAAGTCGCAACTCTTGATTTCCATTCACACCTTTTCTAAAATCCAACAATATCAAAGTTACTGTCTATTTTAAGCAGGTATATCCGACTTATATAAGGAGTTATGTCATAGAACATCTTATTTTCTTTATAAAAAAAAAGATATGTTTTAGCAAATTAAGGAAATTTTATTATTTTTTTATCATTTATTTTTAATATTAAATAACAATATAAAATATTAATAATCAAATTTAGAATTCCAAAAGGTAATGCCAAATAGTCAGAAAATTTGATCAGAAATTTTAAAAGTTTATGATATCTCTTTTATTTTAAAGTAAATCAAAAAAAATTCATTTTTAGTTAAAAGGTATTAAAATTAAAATAATAATATTCTAAAAAATAAAATAACATAGCAAAATTTTCTGATTAAAAGGATTTTTCCAATGGTATAAATGGAGAGAGTATAAATAGTAATGGACAAAATTTAAATTCATCTCGATTTTGTCTATGCGAGTATAATCTGCATGAAATGGAGGATACACGTAGCTTGGACGAATTAGATGTTTCCAACAATACAAAGGCTACAACAGTCTCTTTGACCTAAATCAAAGTCAACGAGCATATCAAGAAAACATCAAAGTCAACCATATCTTCTACATACAAAACACTCACTATCTTGTCTACTGTACTATACAAAAATAAATTCACTTTAGCATTTTTATACTTAAAAATTAATTAATATAAGATATGTAAAATATATTTTGATCTGTGAACGATAAAAGTGAATAGATAAAGTAGTACTCCATCGTATAGGCTAAAGCTAAAAATGTATCAATATTTAAGGGAGGATATTTATGGGTACTATTTGAATATGAAGGTAGTATATATATTATTATAAGGGAGAATTATGAGAGTCCGATTTGATATACACCCTGTGACATGCTGGAGCCGCCCATATTATTCACAATTGTAGAAAAGTTTCAATTTGCTTACTAATTTCACATGATACACTCAGGCGTTGCTATCAGACTTTAGCAATGTATTATGTATGTGGGTAGAATTTGCTTTGGAAATTTGCATCTCTTTGCCTTAAATGCTCACATGCAAAGTGCCTCTCCAATTTTCAACAAGTAGGATTTGATTTGGTGGAAATGCCATGCCCAAGTCAACTTTGTACGTAATTATGATTATTGCTGTCATTAATATAAAGATAACTTAGAGATAACTAGATTTATGCATATTATTTTATTACTTCTTCAACCATCAAATACAGTCACATAAAATGAGACGAATCACTCAAATACATATAGCTTCGTAAGAGCATCAAAGTCATATATACTGATAAACAAAATGATCCGTTTTAACTCTGTTATGTCATGTATGTCCCCTGCTAAATATGGAGTCTATGTCTCGATAGTTTGTTGCTTTTCTGTTTTTCTAAATGAAGAGAGTCCAGATAATAAATTATTTAGATAATTTAGGATTACGTAGTCACATGGGGTAGGACCATACACTTACTCAGCCACGAAATGGACAAGAGTCAATAACAGATCATATAATAGGAAACACAGTCATGTGCTACATTGGACAAAGACATTTTTGCTAGTCCTATAGCTCATTTAACTCTTCCATGTGGTTTTATTTAATTGCAATTGAACATGACCAGCAACTCAATTTGTAGGCTTTACCATTAAAGCAGGTAGGGGTATTTAATTGAGAAATCAAATCAAATCGACTAAATAATCAATATAAAGATTTCACGGAAAAGATTTAAAATTGGTTTTGCAATTTGAGACATGGTTTGTTTTTGCTTTATGTTTTGCATTGACACACATTTGCTAGTACTGCTAACAAAGTAGATAAAAAATATTTAAACTTACCCTTGTTGTTTGCGGAATGTGCAAAATTGTCCCTATACTTGTTTGATTCACAAGTTGCTTTTATTCATGAACATTGCTTAAATGTGAAATGTGTACTCAATTGTTTCTAATTCTTATTTGGAAGATTTTAGACATTCCTCTATGGATTATGAAAAAACTACGCCTCTATTATGCTTCTATTTGAAGTAATAATCTTTTTCTATTTAGTAGTTGGTCAAGTTCTCATATTTGGAATATAAATTTATGTCTTTTTTTATGAGTATTAAATTGGTGACTATTTCAGATATTCGGATATGAAGTTAGGTTTGATAGTTCCAAATTTCAGATATGTTTGAAGTTTCGAATTTTAGAACAAGAATTTTCAATTCAGTCCTATAAATTTAAAGTTGATTCGCTGAGATGGCTAAATATCAAATACTTTATGATTTATAATTATTTTTTAAACAATGATGGCTATTAACGCACTGGACCTATTAATTAGCCCACTTGATAAAAAGAACGCCCAATAGTACTGCAGATGGTTATTCAGCCCATGTTGTGTTTGCAGACTGAAAATTTGGGCTCTGCAACTCTTCTAATGTTAGCTCAAAAGGAATGGGCATGAAGCCCTAAAAATTTTGTTTGCAACGACATTCTATGTAGCTTTAAATACATTTTCATATTTTTAGGAATATTTGATATTTGGTACCCCATATTGCAGGGCTAATTTTTTACAAGTGACACTTCTAATGATTTCTTTTAGAAGCTCAAATTAGCGAGAGTTTTAAATTACAAGGATCGTAACTAGAGCCGTCAATATGGGCTAGGTCTGTTGGGCCGGCCTGGCCTAGCCCAGAATTTAATAGGGCTGAACTATGATTTTAGGAGCCCATTTGAGAGAGTCTAAACTCAAAACAATTAGGTTAATATTTTTATTTAGATATTTATACTTTTACTTGAAAAAAAACTTAATACATATTATAAAGATAATTTTATTTGTAGATTTGATTAAAAAGTAGTAACATTTAACATCATGTAATATTGTTTTGTCGATATTTATGATAATATTCTTAAATTATAATTTATAATTAATTTAATAATTTTAAGAATAATATAATTTGTCAAAAAGTGAGCTGGCCCGACAAGCCTATAGTCCACGTACTTATGGATTGAATCGGCCGTTTTTTAGCGCACGCTCAAAATGGACTAGCTCGACCTGGCCTATAAAATACCAAAGTCTGTATGAGTTAGCCCGGATGAAATGAGCTAGCCCATATTAACACGGCTCTAATCGTAACTATATCATCATAACTTATTTTGATGATCTATATTGAACTTGTTAAACTTTAATTTGGTCGGTTCCTATTTTATCAACTTTGACTACTTTCACTATGTGATGACTGTAATATATATATTGATTTGACTCAAAAAGAAACAGAAGAAGCACTACTACAAGTCTACAGCTATGGGGCCAGATGAAATCTTATTTGTCCAACAAGTTGCTTGTATGATACTCCCTATATTTTTTCACTAACGAAAAATTAAACAAAGAAACAGAAAACTAGCCATGTCGTAAAATTAAATAATTAGATACAAAAGAATACTCAAGAAGTTGACCTTTGCGTTTGGATGCGTTGACCTTGCCTTTTAATTATTCTTTCATGACATAATTCAAATATTAAAGTCTATAGAGTAAAAGTCCTCCAGATCATAATTCATATCTATAAAATAAGTGAATCATAGAGATAATGAAAAAATGCTTACGTGAATCCATTATTATCTCTTTATATTAAAAATTTGTAAAACGATAATAATACTGTAATCTTTATTTCTTAAAATTTAAATCAAACTAAGTCTTATAAATTCAATTTATTTTGTTACTAATACTATAGTATATGCTTATAAATTTTTTAAGGTACACTTATGGTGTGAAGAACAACAAATTAATTAAAGAAAGAAAGGAAAAATGAAGTAGATCTTCCCGTTAGTTGAAGCAAATAAATATTGTTATATATATATACATATATATTATATTTTGCAATTACAAAAGTATGAGACGGCATCTAACTAGTGTCAAGTTGCATCAATCAACGCCAAATTTCCTAATTTAAGCAAACAATTTCATTATCAGTGTCAATAATTAAACCCGTGCTTAGTTGTCTTATTGATTTGATAATTAGTTACGTCAATAGAGGAAAAGCTAAATTTAGGTGCCTAAGATTCTTTGTTTACTGGTCCCAAAAGCTAATGAAATTCACAAGTCTTTTTATTTTATTTTTGGTGTGGAGATGGGTCGGGTAGGTGAGAAACAAATTCTGCCTTATGAGTCATCATTCAATTTAACCTTCACTAAAGTACAATCATGTTTCTCTTTAATTAAGGACCTATCAACCTCAAAATCCCATTAACATTTAACATTTACTAACTACCTTCTTTTTTTAACTTTATTTCAATTACTTTATCTAATGCATATCATAATCACATTTAACTACCTTCCTTCACTCACCCCTTCTATTTTTTGTATCGACATTTATACTCACTCGAGCACCTTCCATATTTGTATATCTTATATGTATATATAAAAATGCATTAATGTGCCCATGCAAACATTTTACGTATTATATTTTTCTTTGTTCAATTTTCGTTTTCATATCTCGATTAAAAATTTGAAATTGTAATATATATATAATAAATAAAATTAAAAGGGTTGGGTAGAAGGATACCTTAATGGGTAATATATACATGCAAGTGCGTAAAGTTTGAAACGTGCATGACCAAAATTAGTGAAAAAATATATAATGTTGATTCAGGTGAATTTAACTCTTATCGTCCTTTACCGTAAGCATGGAATTCCATGAATGGGAAACACTTAAATAAACTACTACCGTATAACGCATTTGTGACCGGCCTTTATAAATTGGATTTTTGGAAGCACGACCATTTATAACCGACCTATAAGTGAAACATAAAAGGGTGAAAAACTTTTAAGGCTCGTTGAGGTCGTTATCTAACATTGCCAAACACATTGTCTCGATGAATCAAATGTTATTACATGTGAGGCCTAATTTTCTGGTTGTTCAAAATCTAGTGCCAATAGTTCGGAACAAAAATAATAATCATTCATCAAGTACATGAGCGTTTTCAACACGTCTTTTGACTTTTTATGTATTATGATCCGTTCCAAGCTCCTAATTTGAGACCACTTATCAAGTCATGTACCAAATCAGAGGTTTAATTAAGTTAGTCAAGTATAAACGGATTATTTAGGAACGAAACTAATAATTTGCGTCAAAGTCAATAATGTTTTTAATAATTCTATTGTTGTTTAATACAAGAATAGAGCTAGTAGTCTTGTTTATTCATCATAAATGCGTCTAAATAACAAATCATACAATTTGATATATGTTATCTGGTTTCAATAGTAATAAAAATGGTGATGATTTATACACTGGAAAAAATTGCTGAAAAAGAGAGTTTATTCCAAATAACCAAATGGAGAATATTGAACTCGTTCATTTTTAATATATGCATACGTAGTAATTGGAATATCTAATTGTTAAATGGTATGAACCAAAAAAAAAAAAAGAAGTTACTTAAATGGAATATCAATCGACCATGATATTAATTTGTGTAATTACTACGCTAAACATTTTTTCTTTCTTCTTACATCTGCATGTAAATAAACTCGAGGGGAGGACAAAGGGTTTGTCTACTTAATTTTGGTACGTTATACTACAAATAATCAAATTGCGTATTTTGATTAATAGACTCTAGAACTCTCTTGGTAGTCTTGGATAATTAGAAATAGACTATAACTTTAATTATCATCAGTGAGGGCCACACAACTTTAATTAGTCTTAAATAGTAGCAAAAATATATAGCTGCCGTTCCATAAAAATCCATCACCATTAACCAATAGGTAATTATAATTTAGAATTATTAATATTTTTCCAAAAAAACTAGTGGAAACAAATCCTTTTAAAGTAAGCTAGCTAGTTTGATTAGAAGTTGGCGCAATCAATTCATTACAAAGATTACTATGACATTAATAAAAGAAGGTAACAGTAAAAACACTGTAATTAAGATTTAAAAGGAAAGTCTTAACTAGTAATATATTGGTATCATATTAGTAACTTTTTAGATACAAAGAAAAAAGGTTTTATATTAGGCTGTATAAATATGCCTTCTAGGGTTAGGGTTTTCCAGATAAGCAAAAGGGTGTATTATTATTATTATTATTATTCTCTAGCTTCCAGTAACACATATGCCATATTCAATTTTCTCATTTGTCTGAATCATTAGAAGAGATGAAAAAAGTTTTGAGGAGAAATGATTACTCAAGAAATTCTACAAATTCATCCTTTACCATGAGGAGAGTGAGATATGTTGAGTGCCAGAGAAATCATGCTGCTAGTGTCGGTGGATACGTTATCGATGGGTGCCGGGAGTACATGCCCGAGGGCACTACTTCCGGCACCCTAAATTGTGCAGCCTGTGGCTGCCACCGCAATTTCCACAGAAGGGAAGTGGAAACTGATGTTGCTTCTGAATGTACTTCAGCTTCTTCTACTACTAAATGAAGAAGTAAGTTTATATTTTTATGTGTGTGTGTGTTGAAGGAGTGAAGAAATTTTATGGGGAGGGATTTCTAATTTCCCTATTTGGAAGCTTGTGTTCTATAATTTCCCTATTTGTGTGTGTGAATAAGGTGTGAAATCGTTTGTAATGATTTGCATGTTGATGGTCAAGAATATAATGAACCTTTTATTTATATGTAATAAAATTAGTAATGAATTTAGGGGAGAAAAGATGTGTTTCTATTTTGATTAGACTTGATGGTCTGTTTCTCAAATTTTGTGTTAAGTATGACATAAGCATTTTGTGTTATCAAAAAATCTGTTTGTGCCAAACAAAATTAAAGTTATTCCAAACTTGTGGATGTCAGTTAAAGATTTATGATTTTGTTTGAAGAAGCTCTGATTGGGAGGGGAGCACGCCGATGGTGAAAGTTCTGTCTCAACCATTGATTGAATCCGAATGTTTTTCTTGTAATTAATGGTTAACCTTATTATATGATGATAAGAATTCCCCTTACTGGCTATATAGAATTTTCCATGATGGTACCGTGTCATGTTATTGAGCTATTTTTTAATCAGCCGATGGATAGAGCAAATGGCACTATAAGTATCAAATTTTGCTTAAGTGTCTACATAAATTTGATCTTGTCTTGGAATTTATCCTTGTAAGTTATGTTATGTTTGATTGCTTACTAATATTCTGCATTCCTTGTGTATATGTTATTGTCATATAACCCAAATGATTCTTCTACAAAAGTTCTTTTAATTTAAAGAAGAACATGGCAACAAATTTCTCAACATCATTCTCCATATATCCCAAATTATATGTGGCTGATAAATGTAAGTTCTAGGGAAAATTAACAGAATGGGGAGATATTGCAAAAAGCCTCACGTTTTGTGCTCTTATTAAAACGAGCACAACAATATAGTATGTCATGTTCTTAATATTGCATGTGGCTGGATAAGACCAGCAAAATTGTATGATATATATATCTTAGATAGAGTTAGGTATTATGGAAGGGAACAAAGCTTTAGGTAAGTGTTAATTTTTAATCAGGTATGTGTCAAATCTTTGAATTTATTGAAGCCTCACAGCCGCATGTTTTTTTTTTCTTTTGAATTTCACTTACTTTCTTTAATTCAGCTTGCAGTTTCATTTAAAGTTGATGTAAAGTTATTTTTTTCATATTAATTAATAAGCTATGAATTCGAACAGTACAATCAATCATTATGCCTTATAATAGTCTGTTAGTCTGCCCTACCTACATAACACCGCCTTGTTAGTCTGCCCTACCTACATAACACCGCCTTTGGAGCGAGTGTGACTCAACTCTTTTCCAAAATCTTATGTGAATGTGGAATACTTTAATTATGTACCAAATTTTCCCCATAAAAGTTACTGTGCAATATGTATAATTAAAGAGTGGGTATTCTTTATTCTCTTTTACCTGGTCTTCACCCAATTCTATTATTGTTCATGTTATATGATGAGCTAGCTAACTAAACTCGTTGGAGAAAGTACTGTGTCGACATTTAGTGCGTTCATTCTTGATCTCCTGATAGTGATAAATCATATATCTAAGGCCAAATTCAAGGACTGTCCATTTGAATGAAACTAACAAAAATGTGCAACAAGTAGAAATAAGGAAAAAGTTATTTAATTCATCAATCATATTGAAAACGAAAGAAATAAGGAAAAATGTACAATATCATTCATATTTTTCAGTGGTGAAATCTATCTAATTTTAGAGTTGCATTTTTTTTTCTCGATCAGTGGGTCAAATACGATTTTACATTGGCCTGAAAATAATTCGAACACATTATTCTAGGCTTGTTCATGGAGCTGTATAATTAATTGGGGTAATGCAAACAGATATAATTTTGAGGTTTACTATTCAAATTATACTCTATGTTTGTAAATTTTTATAAGTTTATTTACTTGTTGGAAAATTGACACAATATCAAGCTAACAAAAGCGTCTTTAAAGTTTGAACTTTCAGGCATATATGTGAGAACTTCAGGTATTTTTGATAATTAGTCCCATTCCGCAAATAATGCAACTTCAAACCATTCTGCATCACTGCATGATTTGATTTTTTGTATGGTTGTGGATTTTCATGGCCTCCACATTTGAGGGATGAAAATGATACCTTTATTTCCCCTCAATTAGCAAATGGTGTGCTTGATAAATAAAACACTACCACTTTGCTCGGATCAATTGTTATTCATTGTTTTTTAATGTATTGTATTATATTTTATTGTATTATATTATATTATATTATATTGTATGGTAGATACAATGTTTGGTTGGACTGTATTTTTTGTTGTTATTTAATAACATTTTATTATAGGGTAGGAGATTTTACTAAATTTAAATAATTAAGATAAAGTGTAAAATAGTATTTTAAAATATTATGTAAAGATATATTTAAAAAGAATAAATTAAATAACAATTGGAACACACCAAATCGGTTGTTCCATAAAATAGGATTTTTCATTGTTATGTAACAACCAAATTTAATAATACAATACAATACATTTAAATAACAATCAAAACAAACATTGTAGGTATAGAACGATACAATACAATACAATGGGTAACAATGAGCCAAACATAGTGTATGTATCCTATTCTTTGTATTTTTATGCACCTAATTGATTCGAGATTTTATGTCGTATGGTACGGTACTTAAAAATTTTGATATCGTAATTTTGATATTCGGTATCTAAAGTGCTATATCATATACTAGATTAGCTTGGTATGGTCCGGTATATTTAATTTTAATATCAATATTTTATAATATGATATTCAATAACCATAATTTGCTTCACTTCGACTTACATATATTTATAACTCTTCATACAATTCATTTTTAGCAAATAAGTTACAACCGTTCTCTTTGTCCTTTAGCTAGTATTCTCGCAAGACCAATACAATGATCAACATGAATACGAGAAATTCAAAAGCACGAGTCTCAATCATATTAGATCTAACTATTACTTTTGTTAAATATTTTCACAAAAAGAACATTTCAATGACAATCAAGTAGTCATAAATGCAAAGTTTAAATAACATTATCTAAATTATACATTAGCCTTATATAGCCTTATATACTGTTACACTACAAAAATCGTTTACGAACATGTAAACTCTAACTTGTCACACACACACACACACACATATATAT
>NC_028638.1:54393818-54425274 GCF_001406875.1 Solanum pennellii
TAACTTGTCACACACACACACACACACACATATATATATATATATATATATATATATATATATATAAATATATATACTTTTAAATCATCTTTTTACTTTTGAAAGTGTTTGAACAATATAAAATAAGTCAAAATCAAAAGTAGGTCTCTCCATATTTTTTATATTTTTGAATTAAAAGTTATTTCAATTTAACTTTTTTATTTTTAACTTAAAAATTATTTTTTTTAAACCAATTCAAACAAAACCTAAATCATACTTCATTAATAAGGCATAAAAATATTTTAAGGCATCACGTTAATAAATGACGTTTTGGTTTTTACTTTACAAATGGATGTCTGCAACTACATGCTATTACAAAATTTCAAATACTCAGAATTATTCAAAGACCCACTAATCAATAATATTGCTAACTAGCTAGTCTTCAAAATAATCTTTTTCATATGTACAAACTAAACAGTCATGTTTTAGAGTTCATAAATTTTGAAATTACAATTTGATTTCTGGTGAATTTGAAATTGAAATTTTAAGCTAATCTCATAAGCATACACTGATTTCAAATCAAAACTTGAAATTGAGATTCAAACCATATATAGCCCTAGTACATACAAAGATGGAAAAATTACATAAATTAATACATTTTAGAAAATAATTACTGATTTTAGCGATATTTTTTATTTATTACCATTTATAGCAATGCTTTATTAAATCTGTAATATGTATTAAAAGTAAATTATGTATGCAATATATATGAATTATAATTGTTTTTTTTGAAATATATCATGTTTGTTTGGTAAAAAATTGTCACATTGTATTATAAGTGTATTAAAATATGTGATAAATGTATTATTCATCATTAAAATTTGTATTATGTGTGAATAATAAATTGTTCTTTGTAATATGTGTTAAACTTGTATTATAAATAAATTAAAAGTGATCAAGTGAAAAAAAAAATATTATTACGATAACTGATAAATATTTTTTTATTATAATATATATATATATATGTAAGTTTCCCTACAAAGATTTAGGCCAGGAAAGGATTATTTGGGCTTCAGGAAATTAGGCCGACGCGATACTCATAAGGCCGTCTACGACGTTCAACGGTTCAATTTACTGGGCTGGGCTTCGGCTTAAAAGAGCCCATTATAAGAGCCTAAATCTTACCGGAGTTTCCCGCCCATCTATTACTAGTTGTTCTTGCTAAAAATTTAAATTCTTATGCCACCACTTTTATTTAAAAAAAATTAATAGTAGTAGTTCAAATCTTCTCTCACGCTCCTCTTCTACCCCAGAACTTCGCCGGACTCCTTTTCTACTCCAGCACTTCGCTGGAGTTGACCTTCAGTAGCCAGTCTTTCGGTTCTTCTTTTCAGTACAGCCTAAAGCTATTCTCCGGGAGTAAAAATGGCCGTAGATAAGGAATTCTCGAACTCCCACGAATCCAATAATGAGTCATCTCATCCTGGATCTAGACCTCCGAGGCTATTCATTAAAGAGATGGTGATGAGAAACTTCAAATCTTATGCCGGCGAACAGCGCGTTGGCCCATTCCACAAGGTTAGGGTTTGCTTTTACACATTTTTCAGTAATTGAATATTTCAGGAATTAGGTGGTAATTGAATATTTTAGAAATTAAGTTAATTTCTTCTATGTAATAAAATTCTCCACTGTACAGAGTTTTTCTGCAGTCGTTGGTCCTAATGGTAGTGGAAAGAGTAATGTCATCGACGCAATGCTCTTCGTCTTCGGAAAGCGGGCCAAACAGGTAAGACTATGTTTTTTTTTTATTTCATGTTTTTTGGCACCTTGATTATGATAAAATTGGAAACTTCATTGTTATAACTTCTAAAATATTATTCTCTTGGTGAATAAAGTAATAGTTGACTATGCTACAAAATTAGTTGATCACTAGCTTAGTTACTTTGAAGTAAAACTCACTAACCTGTATGATTGGAAACTGCTGTTAGCTCTGCTAAGTTGGAGCTCGGGGAAAACTAGCCTTTTAAAATGGACCATTCCATCTGCATGCTTATTGAAATTTGAGCTTGAATGATTAACTCTGCAGATGCGTCTAAACAAAGTGTCAGAGCTCATCCACAATTCAAGTAACCACCAGAATTTGGAAAGTGCTGGCGTGTCTGTTCATTTTCAGGAAATAATAGATTTGGTAATTGTGGATTTTCCTCTTTCTGAGATAACTATTTAGAATCTGTGTTATATTTTAAGTGTTTCTTTTGTTTAAATAGGATGATGAGACATATGAGGCTGTTCGTGGAAGTGATTTTGTAATCACACGTGTGGCATTTCGAGATAATTCCTCTAAGTACTATATCAATGACCGGACAAGTAACTTTACAGAGGTCACTAAGATGTTGAAAGGGAAAGGGATTGATCTAGATAACAATCGATTTCTGATTCTTCAGGTCTATATTGTTTTTGTCATGTGATCTTTGTTAATTTCACAAATTTTGGATTCTTCATATGGAGATGGCCATGGAATTTTCAAAAATCCAAACTTCTCATAGAGATGTAGAAGTTTCTTGAACGAACCACACTAAATAGGTGGTTTTTTTGCAGGGTGAGGTTGAACAAATATCACTGATGAAGCCTAGAGGACAAGGACCACATGATGAAGGCTTTCTTGAGTATTTAGAGGATATTATCGGAACCGACAAATACGTTGAGAAGATTGATGAATCATTCAAGCAGTAAGTTCTCACTGTGAAATGATTTTCTTTTTGGCACAAAAAACGTTCTTACTTTCAAACTAAATCTTGTGATACCATAATAGTTATGCTGCTCTTTCCCTTACCAGTATGTTCTTTCCTTTCTCCCTTGTGTATGGTTTGCATCCTCATTCTTATAGCTTTGTATGTTAATTTACTCATGAGTGTGTTATGTGTACTCAGTAAGAAGATTATGTGCCTAAAAAGATGCACTTGATACCTCTAGAGTCTGCATTCACTATTTTTTGATGCTATCATAGGCTAGAAGTCCTCAATGAAAGAAGGTCTGGTGTTGTTCAAATGGTTAAGTTAGCTGAGAAAGAAAGAGATAACTTGGAGGTAAGATTAGACCATTACATAATTTATGATTTGTTGTGCTCTTAGAAATGTGTTTATGTTGTCCATTCCTTCAATAATAGGGAGTGAAGAATGATGCAGAAGCCTACATGCTTAAAGAATTATCACTTCTCAAATGGCAAGAGAAAGCAACAAAATTGGCTTTTGAAGATAATTCAACTCGAATTACGGAGATGCAGGCGAACATTTCTAGACAAGAAGAGATTCTTAAAAGTGAAAGGTGGCTTACTATATCTTCTGAGGGCTATGCAAGAACATAGTGCTTTTTTTCTTTGTTGTTTACTTGGAATAAATCTGGAACCTCCCTCCCTTCTTTGTTTTCCCTTAGTTTTGTTGCAAGAAAAGAGATGAACTCCTCTATCAGTGCCTGTTGTTACGTTTCTTCATTTCAATACAATCCCCCTTCGTTACAGTAGTGCTTTCATTCAACACTCCATGAATTTTTTTAAAAACTTTTCAGGGAGAAAATTAAGGAAAATAGCAAGTCATTGAAGGACCTTGAGTCAAAACATTCGAAGTTTCTGAAAAGACAAGAGGTATGGAGTACAAAGTGTGTATACCATTGCATATTATCCTGTAATTAAGAAAGAGGTGGTTTCCTTGGGAGGATGTAAGCATTACGATATTATGGTTTTAAATCTGACTATTACAATGGTCAAATAATTCAGATTTGTTTTGCTCAAAACTTGTAGGAGCTTGATAACAATCTGAGGCGCTGCAAGGATGAGTTCAAGGAATTTGAGAGGCAAGATGTAAAGTATCGAGAAGATTTGAATCACTTGAAGCAGAAGATAAAGAAACTGACTGATAAAATTGATAAGGTATGATTTGTTGAAAGTTGTACCTTAGATTACAAATAAATACATATTTGTTAAGAAGAGAATCTTAGTCACTCATAATCTTACTGTTTTTGTTTCATTTTGATAGGATTCTCGTAAGATTTCTGACACAACTAATGAGTGTGAGGAGTCTGCAAATCTTATTCCAAAATTGGAGAAAGATATTCCAGGCTTGCAACAACTTTTGGTGGATGAGGAGAAAATTTTAGAGGAAATTAAGGAGAATTCTAAAGGTAAAGTACTTGAATTAAGTGCTTGTTTGGAGGTTTGCATGTCAAATACTCTGAATTTGTCCTATTGCCATTATGCAACTATTACAATTAGTTTCTTTCAATTACACCTCAATTCCAATTAGTTGGGGTCGGCTATATTCTTATGCTTGTTTCTACATTATTCTGTCCAGTTAGGGATCTCTAGATCTCACACTTATCTCTGCATAAGGCCATAAGCATATAAGTTCCTGACCAGAATAAATACTTTTTAAGAACTTAAGATCAGAAGTAAGTATAACAGCAACATCAATTACTATTCCTTTTTCAAAATAATTGATATTGCTGTATCAGTTATAATGATATTTTCTCATAACTCTCGATCAGTACATATGAAAGTGGCATCACACTCAGAAGCCTTTCTGACTTTAAGCTCCAGGCCTGTTTCTCATTTTAAAGGTCTCTTTTCTATTAACTTCTTTAGATAATATTCCATTGGTTTGATAATTAATGGCTGTTCTTATTGGTGCTTTTGGGTAAGAGTTAGATGACTAACAATTTAAGTTATTACATAAGTTCACTTTTGCATCTAACCGTTGATGTTTATTGCTCATAGCAGCCTTATTTATTGGTCTAGCTCTAATATATCAAATATATCTCTCACTCTTGTACAATTGTTTCCAAATAGTTGAAACCGAGGCTTTCCGCAGTGAGCTTTCTGCTGTTCGGTCTGAATTAGAGCCTTGGGAAAAGCACTTAATTGAGCACAAGGGAAAGCTTGAAGTGGCATCAACTGAAAGTAAACTTTTGAGTGAGAAGGTATTTGCTGAATGTAACATTTAAGATCTCCTCTCTACTCTTACTCCGACAGCTCTTTTCCTTATAATATGATTCACTTACCCTATGAGATCTGCACTTTTTAACTGAAGCTGCATGAAGCATTTTAGTCATGACTTGTCTTGTTCCAACATGGAAGCTTAAAATGCCAAGGCATTACCTCATGTGAAGTTGTACTAGCAGTTTTTCAGAATAATACACACTTTTAAATTGCTTAGTCGGTCCTTAAGCTAGCTATTTAATATTTCACTCATGGGGTTAGTCATTAATGCTTTCAGCATGAGGCTGGTCGTGCTGCCTATATTGAAGCACAAGAGCAGATTGTGGAAATACAGAAACGAGTAGAGATAAAATCGGCAAGCACAAAAAACATCGCCAATGAGCTTGAGAAGAACAAGGTTAAAGCACTTGAGGCTCGAGCTGTTGAAAAGGTATGTGTTTTGAGTATCTCTAACATTTGTCATTTTAACCAGCTCTTGAATTTGTTCTGGGCTTGTGATGTACTTAACTGGTTGTAGGAATGCCTTCAAGAACAAGAAAGATTGATACCTCTTGAACAAGCGGCCAGACAAAAGCTTACTGAGCTTTCATCTGTCATGGAATCTGAAAAGAGCCAGGGATCTGTCCTAAAAGCAATAATGCATGCTAAGGAGGCAAATGTGATAGATGGCATATATGGTCGAATGGGTGACTTGGGTGCGATTGATGGTGAGAATATTTATGTCACATTTAAAACTAGTTCACGTTCTTTGCTTTATTTTTGTTTCATTTGTTGGCAGAGTTAAGCGAAATTAAGAGCTGAACTATAGCTCACATAATTTGAGCATAAATTACTGAATATTTTATTTTCCCACAGCAAAGTATGATGTTGCCATATCAACCGCATGTTCTGGGCTTGATTATATTGTTGTAGAAACTACAGCAGCAGCACAAGCATGCGTGGAGCTTCTTCGAAGCAAAACCCTTGGCGTAGCAACTTTCATGATTTTGGTATGTCTCCTTTAATTTTTGTAGCTTCTTAAACTATACACCCCCTTTGGAGAAGCTAACCAAGTGGTCTATAATTGGTTTGGAATCTCACTCTCTGTTGGACATGTGAAAGAACATTGCTGCAGTTTATCTAAAAAAAAAAGAATATGATTGCTGCAGTGGAAGTTAAATAAGAAGCTGGATCATAAAGACCTTCCGTGAGGATCACAGTACCTTGGTAGTTGGTAGTATTTTCCCGATGCTAGTTGGCTACAAAAAAGATGAAATTAAGCAAGTGGAATAAAGTATTGCATTCAAATACTAGATAAATCTCACATTATTTTTGGAGGTCAAATGTATTGGTTTAAACTAGAAAATGTGTAATTACCATTAAAAATTACACTTCCAAAATACTCATTGGTAAGGAGTCCCTGAAAAGTAAAATCATTGGTGTTATTTCAAATGTATATTTGATTTATACATATTTTTCGCAGGAAAAACAAGCTCATTATTTGCCTAAAATCAAAGAGAAAGTCAGAACGCCAGAAGGAGTCCCACGCCTTTTTGATTTGGTGAAAGTTCGAGATGAGAGGATGAAACTAGCATTTTTTGCTGCATTAGGAAATACAGTTGTTGCACAAGATATTGATCAGGTGATGTTTACATAATTCTTTTAATTCTTTCCTGATGAAATAAAACTGTTTTGACTATTTGGCTTGTCATACCATTTTTGGCTTGCTTGGTTAAATTATCTCTAGTCAACATTTTGACTGATTAGCAAATGCAGTGATTATTTTCTGTCGCCCAAATAAAAGATTGAGAAATTTAACACTTGGACCTCTTGAAATGTGATTTTAGCTAGGGTTCTCCAGTTATCTATTTTAGGACATACAATAACATGGAGATTTCAAATACTATTTTTGTAAGGTTTGCTGATCGCCATAATTGTACGTCAAGACTCAGACAATATGCATTATATGTATTTTCATTATTAGTCAGAATTGCTAGATCAAGAATTTGCGATACTGTTAATTGTACAGGCATCACGTATTGCCTACGGTGGGGACAGAGAGTTTCGCCGTGTTGTAACACTTGAAGGTGCTCTTTTTGAAAAATCTGGAACAATGAGTGGCGGAGGGGGCAAACCTCGTGGTGGTAAAATGGGCACATCTATCCGTGCTGCTAACGTTTCACCAGAGGCTATATCTGCTGCTGAAAATGAACTTTCACAGATCGCCGAAAACTTGGATAATGTACGCCAAAGAATTACTGATGCTGTGAAGTGTTATCAGGCCTCAGAGAAGGCTCTTTCTCTTGGCGAGATGGAATTAGCCAAATGCAAAAAAGAGGTCTGACATTCATGTTTTATTGATGTTATTTGCAATTCTTTTCTATGACTATTTTTAATCTCTCTTAACGCTTGTCTTGCACCATGAGAGCTAAATGCTTTTTTGGTTTCTGTACAGATTGACAGCCTGAAGTCCCAATGCGATGATCTAAAAAAGCAACTGGATTCCTTGAGAAGTGCATCAGAACCCAGTAAGGATGAAGTTAATAGATTGAAGGAACTCAAGAAAATCATTTCGGCTGAAGAAAAAGAAATGGACAGGCTTACACAGGGTTCAAAACAGCTGAAAGAGAAGGTGATAACATGTCTAGCAGTTTATCCTTTTCTTAAGACCATTTTATTATTAAGTTCAAGTGAAGCTAGCTCCAAAGGCTGTTTCAAAGTCCATTGTTTTATGTCTTCAGGCTTCAGAACTTCAAAATAAAATAGAGAATGCAGGTGGCGAGCAATTGAAAAATCAGAAGGCAAAGGTTACTAAAATACAATCTGTAAGTGGAAAACTGGCGCTTGTGCATGCTAAGTTTATGTGCTTTACTGTTAACACACTTTTTTTGCCCCACCGTAGGATATTGATAAAAAGAGCACAGAGATCAACCGTCGTAAGGTTCAGATTGAAACAGGACAGAAAATGATTAAAAAACTGACAAAGGGGATTGAGGAATCAAACAAAGAGAAGGAAAATCTTCTTGCTGAGAAGGAGAAGTTACTTTCCATCTTCAAAGAGGTCGAACAGAAAGCTTTTACTGTCCAGGAGGACTATAAAAAGATACAGGAGGTTTGTACCATTATTTCATGTTAAGATGTGCATCATATGATTGTGCAAGTTGCTTCAATTGTTTCTGCAAATTTCTATTTTTTTTCTAATGTTTTTGTTTTAATGATTTTTTAGCTCATTGATCAGCACAAAGGTACTCTGATTGATGCTAAAAATGAATATGAAAATTTGAAGAAGACTATGGATGAGATGCGGTCATCAGAGGTTCTATGGCACTCATTTTGACATTTTTTCTTCCTTCCATTTAAAAATGATTATGTAATCTAATGCAAGTGGAGCTGCAGGTAGATGCTGAATACAAGTTACAAGATATGAAGAAGGTTTATAAAGATTTGGAACTCAAAGGGAAAGGATACAAGAAAAAACTCGATGATTTGCATACTGCTCTGTCAAAGCATATTGAGCAGTAAGTCCTGGAGATTTCTTTCCGAGGCAAAACATGTCATCACATTGTCAGCTTCCAATCTCTTTCTGATACACATGGACCCCCTCATCTGTTATCTTTCTTTTTGTTTGTAATATTGTCTTGCATTTCTTTATCTGTGTATAGAATTCAAAAAGACTTGGTGGACCCGGAAAAGCTTCAGGCAACTCTAAGTGATGTTACTCTTGGTCAGACTTGTGATCTTAAGAAAGCTCTTGAGACAGTTTCACTTCTAGAGTCTCAACTCAAAGAGATGAACCCAAATCTTGACTCGATTTCTGAGTAAGCTCTTGTACTCATTTATAGAGAAGCTTGTAGCATGACTATGTTTCTTGATATTAATTGCTAATAGTCTCTACTGTCACTAGGTATCGGAAAAAAGTATCTGTGTACAATGAAAGAGTTCAAGAGCTTAATTCTGTTACTTTAGAGCGTGATGATATTAAAAAACAATATGATGAGTGGAGAAAGAGAAGGTAAGTTTCGTCCATCCTACAACCTAGATTTCTCTCTTCCATATGCCAATGCTTTTCCTTCATTAGCTTACAACATCTCTGTAGGTTGGATGAGTTCATGGAGGGCTTTAATACCATATCTTTAAAACTTAAAGAAATGTATCAGGTATTCAGCTCATTTTTTGACTTGTTTTTTATATGAAAGCTTTCCCCATATAATACTAGAGTTGAATTTCATCTGGATCAGTGATTATGCCATTTATAATTTTAGTGTAGAGGAGTGAAGTGTGCTTTAGCAAAGATAGTAGGGTATATATTTTGTTTTCTTTTTTTGTCTCCCGCTGAGTTCTGAACTTGAGACCTTAGGGCTCAACCACTTTATGGACCACTAGGCCACACCCTTGGGTGCGATTGTTTCCTGTTCTTAATCCTGTAGTTGCATGTATCAGGTATTCAGCTCCTTTATGACTTGTTTTCTTATATTAAAGTTTTTCCCATCTAGTACTCGAGTTGAATTTCTTCTGGGTAAGTGATTATGTCACTTTATATTGTACATCATCCTGATTGTTTTCCTTTTATTAATCCTGCAGTCGGGCATCTTCTTCTTATTTCTTGTCATGTCTGATTTGGATATTTGCTCATATTTCTGGTGCATGGACTGCTTTGTTTAAAAATTGGGATTATGTTGTGTGCCAAAATTTCTTCCCATGTTATGGAAAAGCAAATATGTTGATGGTTATCCTTCTGGGTTTTGGGGACTCTTTTAGTTCATGATATACACTGGTTAACCATTTATAAGTAAAAGAACGTTTTAAATAAAATAGCAAATTGTTATTAAAAAAATAAAAAAGCAAATTGTAAAGTTATTACCTGCATGAAAATATACCCCTTTATTAATAGTGTATTACTTCTTTTGGTAATCTCCCAGATGATCACCCTTGGAGGCGACGCAGAACTAGAATTAGTGGATTCTCTTGATCCGTTTTCTGAAGGTGTTGTTTTCAGTGTTAGACCTCCAAAGAAGAGCTGGAAGAATATTGCTAACTTATCAGGTGGTGAAAAGGTGAGTGTCAAGAGTGGCTATGTGTTTGTATGTTACTGAAACATTATATCAAAGCAATCCGGTCTCTAATAGCAATGTTAATTTCAGACCCTCAGCTCATTGGCTCTTGTTTTTGCACTCCACCATTATAAACCCACTCCACTTTATGTGATGGATGAGATTGATGCTGCTTTAGGTATGTTCTTTTTCTGCTTATTACATTTGGCTAACAAAGATCAAGCTCCCAATATTTCATGCTTTCTTTGTGGTTTCCTTGTATGTCACAGATTTTAAGAATGTCTCGATTGTTGGGCATTATGTGAAGGACAGAACTAAAGATGCACAGTTCATAATCATAAGGTACTGTATTGGCGTATGTCCGATTCAAAGAAACAAGCACTAAGAAGCTATAGTTATCTAATTTTTGTTTTGATGATATGCAGCCTTAGAAACAATATGTTTGAGCTAGCAGATCGGCTAGTTGGTATCTACAAAACAGATAACTGCACCAAGAGCATTACTATCAATCCTGGAAGCTTTGTAGTTTCTCAAAAAGCTGCTTGAGGCTGTTTTAGAATTTCTGATCGCTTTCTTTTATCTTCCCTGTGCTGACAAGAATCTGGTTGATTAACACCTTAAGCTAACATGGTGAGTTCTGTATTTTGTTGGAAGTCATTGTAATATGTATAGTTCATCTAATGAGTTACGGAATACTTACAGATATGATTAATGAAAGTTTGTGTTTGTAGTTAATGGCTTCTTTCTATTAGAATATATTTTTACACACATTGGGGACAGTCAAATTTTGATGTTGCACAACACTAATGGGAGTATTTCTGAGTGTCACAATTTCAATTTTACTTGAAGATTATAGGCACTTGTACAAAACTTGGATTTGAGTTGGTGGTTGTGAGTACGCTTTACTGTAGTTCCAGTGATCCCACTCTTAGTAACTGGTTCAGATACAACTGACAGGATTAGAACGGCATTTGTAAACGTATTTGATTAATTTAAGTTCTACAATATAGTAATAACTGTTGTTGAAGACTAATGACAGTGGTTTGCGTGTACCAACACACTTCATATCAATTAATTTTCAGTTGATGTCGCTGCCATGGTAACAACAGTCAGAACAATAATAATTATTTTAGAATATTTGACGAAAAAGATATTATATATGTGACTTGTGACCCTAAAGCCACAGGTATGATTTTGGAGTCATTTATGTTTCAGATTGTTTTCAGTTATGCGACTTGTTTCCCTATTGCCACATGTACGGTTTTAGTTTCTGTGCAGTAGCCAGTATGTGTTACTCCCAAGTCCCATTACTATTACAGGAACAGTAAGTTAACAATTATCTAAATATAAAGTTTGAATATGCACCAAAGGTGTTAGACGCAATTGACCTGATCCACGATTATCTTTCTTATTCCGTTTTGAGGTAAGAGCAGACAAGTAATGACATGGCATCCTCTTAGTTTAATTTCTTGTCTAGGCTCCACATGTTTTCTCATATAAGTTAGTGCCTAGTGGAACGAATGCTTAGATTTACCTCCATAAAAAAATGGAGGTGACTCGTGTAAATCGCCTTGCGCCTAATGGAAACGGCCCCAACCTTAACTGATTGCCTCTTCAAAAGTCAATTCTCATTTCTTATCTTATTATGTTGACATTTAATAAAGTTTTCAGTGTACCTAATCTTATCATAGAGAACTTTCCTAGCAGTTTTCATTATGATTCTTTCAACCTTCCTGTCAATAACCAAGATTCTAGCAAAAGAATTTATAATTTAATTAATAACACCTTTCGTATGTGGAGCAACGAGTCACTTCTTAGTGGAGGGACATGCTGCATGCAGCCTTTTTTATGATTTCAACAAAAACAATCGCAAAAGTTCAATGAATCCTTAATTTCATATAAGACAAGGATTATTCAGGCTAAGATTTGGAAATCTCAGATATTATCATTTGCTTCTCGGCGTGACATGATTCAAACAGTAGCGTCATGACTCATGGTTGTATTATAATATTGACCAAGTAAAATTTCTTAATTTGTAAATATTATAAACTTATGGTTTGTAATAATGCACAGTTTAAGTATGCTCACCAACTGCGTTATGAGCCACGTTTTGTCCTCCTGCTGAGAAAGTTGAAAACCCCTCAACTAAAAACTATCAATACAGTGACCAACTAACAACTATTGTACGTATAATCTAGTCAACGGAAGCAAGCTCCTTCAATTGGATAACTTCCCTGCACGCATTTCCAGCCCCAAATTAAGAAAATAATTAAGTCGGAATCATATATCCGTCCCAATTTATGTGATTTGAGAAAAAGTTTAGTAAAAGAAAAGCTAACTTTTGAAATCCATGATCTAAAACAAGTCATAGATATATGTATATCTATAAAATCATTTCAAAATTAAATTATTATTAAATATAAAAAAATGTTATAGTATTTTTTTTAGACGGACTAAAAAGGAAGCTGGGTAATATAAATTAGCACAGAGGCAGTACTCTCAAACCAATCTTGCTCCTTCGTTAACAAAAAACTTCAAAGTTTCTGCTTGTCTTTGGATCCCTGAAATGACACCGTTATCGAACTGTTGGCTTTTGATTGAACTATACGTGATCCCACATGGATATTTAAAGTGGTATTTTTTGAGTTTCTATATCCACCCTTTTCTTCTTCCTCTCTGCCAACTTTATCGTTGGATCAAAGTGTTACAAAAATTTCTATTAACCTTCATCCTTTTTGTTTATAAGTCCTCTTGTTTCTTAATTTCATATCTTCCAAAATTGTGCAAATTCTGCGTTCTCCTCTTCAAGAAGTGTAACTTCATCTTACTAAATAGAAAAAATCATCATAACCCTATTGAAGAAGCTGATGAGTACTATGATGCCATACCAAATACTGAAAACCAAAATGAAATCATCCTTTATACGAGTTTGAACATGAGAGGAAGTTCTGGTGAATCATACGAAACCATCCATCATTTTAACATGAAAAATAAATCGTATGATGACACAATCTACGTATATGATTTTCAAACTAGAGTCTCTCAAATGTTCGATAAAAATCACAAGATTAGTTCGTTTGTTGAACCTAATCAAGGTGAGTTTATGGAACTTGATGAAGATCATGAAAAGGAATATCCTACTGAAGTAGTAACCGACTGTTGTTCAGTCATTTCTTCTGTCGATGAAAAGACGAATTTATTTGATAACTATAATACTGTCCCTTTATCTCCTGGTTCAGTTTTATCTGAAACAGAGCTGGAACTTGAGTTTTCCCTATCGAGTTCTGTATCCAGTTTGTCACCAGGTATTGATGGTCGCGGGTTTGACGAATATTTTCCATCTCCTATTAGTTCTAATTTGTCGTCCCCTTTGGATTATGGCACGATGAACCAAAATTTTCCGTCACTTAATAGCTATACAAATGATATGGAAATGGATCAACAGCTGGTTCATGAGTATACAAATTGTGCAGAGGAAGAAGTAGATTTGTTATACAAGAAGTATGCTGAAAGAATGAGCTGGTTTGATGTTCTCAATCATGAAAGGCTATGTGCCTTAAGTGAGTTTCTCCTTTTGCCCAATTACTTGTTCTTATACTATAATCATGTTGTTTTGGCCAACTTTTGCACAACTCGATTAGTTGACAGATATAGATTAACACTATATATTGGGAAGTTGGAAGGAAATGACCTAGCCTTTTTTTTTTTTCCGCTATTGGATATTGAATCCTGGTCTGTCATATGCATGATTTTCTCCGAGTTAATTATAGACCAGTAGGCCACATCTGGGGACTGGATACAAATTTTTTTATCATATAAATATGTGTTTTTTTGATACTATAGTATGCTTAAGTAATCCTTAACAATTTTATTAATTGTTGGTTATATATTAATTAGATGCAGTATTGAGGAAGCACTTGTCAAGTCCAAATTCATTTGAGTATGAAATGGAGCCTACAGTTGGTTTGCCTGTCCAATATAGTTCATTGAGCAAAATGGATAGAAAAAGACTTGTGAGGAACTTAGAGAGTGATTTGGAGTTGGTTTATGTGGCACAATCATGTTTGTCATGGGAAGCACTTCATCATCAGTATAAAAAAGTAAAGGCTCTTTGTGGTTCAACTTCAAAAAATGGGGTCTTTTATGGTAATGTAGCAGCAAGATTTCAGAAATTCCAAGTATTGCTAGAAAGATTTGTGGAAGATGATAGCTGTGGAGGCAAAAGGCATTTGAATTATGTTCATACAAGATTTTCCCAAAAGAATCTCCTCCAAGTTCCAGAGGTTTCTGGTAATCTTTTGTCTCTTAAAACATTTTTTTGAAGAGTTCAACTTCTATAGATTAACCGCGTAAAAGAATTGTTACATTTCCAACAACATATATAATGAAATTGCTATTGTCTGAAAAAGACTGTTTCTCTAAACCCCCAGCTCATGACGTAACACATAATTGTTACATTTCCAAGTCACCTAAACTAAATATCAATTTCAAGCTCTCATTCATCAGTAACTTCAAAAATGATAAATTACCTGCTAAATATATTGAGTGTTGTTGTATACTTTCAATATTTATAAATTAGGGGTTGAGCTGAAAGATCACCTAAAAATATGATAGCGAAGAAGATCCAACCTTTCAGTTTGTATTTAATAATCAACTAGATATATATATATAAGTAACTAAATCCAAAATCTAGTTACTAATTCTTGATGTCGCTATTCTTAAATTTAATTAGACCCTCTAATTTTGACTTGCATGGCAAGTTGATATTCATTAGTACGTCGCTTATCTAGTTCTTACGTGTAACGACTAGATCTCCATTTCTTGTAGGAGTATTAATTAACACTTTGATAGAGAACTTCTTTCATTAATAAAAATAATTACTACTTATATGTAAAAAAAATTGAGTAGACCCAGTGTCTTCTACCTTAGCTAATACAACTTTTTTTAGTTACGAGCTTATACGAATTAAATAGTATTTTATTTTGGGGACATGCAATTTCGGTAATTACAAAATTAGTATTAAGAAGATCTCAGTCGCCATTGGTTTATTCTGCTGCTAAAAGGGGAGAAATTCACTCCCCCACCTAATACTACCTAAATTGTTTATTTCGTACGTTGCCTTCCTATATACCCAAGAAATTACTACTTAATTATCGTCAAGTATTTTATAAGAGCTCTCTTATTCTAACATCTTAAGATTACAAGTCCTACACGTTATTAATGAAAAATATTATTAGTGTTAGAAAAAAGATAAAAGAACAGATTTCTTTTAAGGATATTTAAGACTATATGCAATAATATTTTTATGTAATATATATGTTTTATTCGGAACTGAATAAATTATATGTCGATTTTGAAATTCAGAATTCATAAATTTAAAATTTTGTAGGATACGTAGAATCAAATGAAAGAGTGGATGGAGGAATAATGAAGCCAATAGAAGTGCTAAAGGCCATTGAGAAATGCATATATGCTTTTTGGTTTTATGTAAGAAGAGATTGCAAGAAAAAGAAGAAATTTTTGTGGAGTCAATCTCGTGTTGAAGACCCCAGAGACATACTGCTCCTGCCTGACTTAACTAGGAAACTTCAAATGGTACGCCTCTGATAATATTTTTAATAACATAAGTCATTTTGTGGTGTAATTGGTTTTTTAATATTTTGTAACTGAAGATGATTTATCTTTTTTTTTTGTTGGTTATGGTGAAGAAAGAGTTGTGGATGAAGGATGTGAAAGGTAAGAGAAAATGTTGGCTTAGAAGAGCAAAAAAGGGTGAAGAAGAAGAGTTGAACAAAATAGAGTTAGTGTTGACATTGATAGAGATGAAGCTGGTATCAAGGATTCTCCATATGTCCATTATTTCTACATCTCATTTCAAATGGTGCCAACAAAAGCTAGATAATATAGAGTTCAAAAATGGTCACATTTTAAGGAGCCCAACTATCCTACCGCTGTTTCCATCTTGATTAGATCACATCAAATTTTATTTTTATTTAGAAAACTAGATTGTATATAGTTAAGCATACTTGTTCTTCTTCTACAAAGAGTGCACGCATGTCATGTAAATCTAGTACAATGAGCTTCTTTCTTTTGGGATAGCTATATCAATGATAATTAATGTGCACCTTAAATAAAATACTGCTAAAATCTTTATTGAAATTAGTAAATAGACATTTTATTATTGTTATAGGCTTTAGAAACGTTTATAGAGAAAGAGCTAATTCTTATGACAAACTGAATATATGAAATAACATTATCGGTATTGTTTACATAATTACATTTTATGGGGTATAGTTTAATTTATTATGTAGTTTTTTATTTTGTATAAAATGTTTTTTAAAAATTTGTACTATATTTTACTTTTCCATTAAATAGTAACCATACCCCTAAATATGGTAACAAACATTTATATAATCTCCATAATTTACTAAACATTCAAAATCAAATATTTTCTAAAAATAGAATTCTATTGCGACTGAAAATCCATACAAACTTGTTTCTGGGAAACTAAACTTTTTAATGTATATAAAATTTATATACGAATGTAATTAAATTGAATACCAATTGTTTTATTTGCACCAAATTGTAAAGTCATTGTTATATATATATATACACAATTAAAATATAAATTACAGTAATTGTATATACACAAATTTCTCAAATAGTTTTGTATAATTGTACCAAATTTTTTAAAATAACTACTTTTATATATATATAACTATTTGAATATAAAAAAATATATATATAGATAAACAAAGTTTATATACTTTAATGACATTTTAACTATTTATGTTAACTAATTATTGCTGGATATTGTTTTTAGCTTAGTAATATATTTTTTTGGGGCATATATCAACTTTTTTATGCTAATAATAATACCCCAAAATCATAGTTATTAATTTTGGAGGACACGTGTAAACATATAAATTAAAACATACTTTCTCTCTCACTATACTTGTTAAATATTTTTTAATTTAATTCCTTTTTAATTGTTGTTTTTTGACAAATAATTTTAAATAAATATTTTAAAAAATAAAGCAAATAAACATATTTAAAATTCTAATATTAATTACGATAAAATAATAAACTTAATACCATACCAATCATTATCCGTCAAGTAAAAAATTGATAAAAGTAAAAAGTGATGAAAAAGGAGTAACAAAACAAAACAGTAATAGAGCATAATCATTGGATAGTAAATGCAAAGCAGAATCATACTCACAATTCTATTTGTCCTCACGATTAAGAAAAATAATGCTCCGTTCGTTTTAAAAAGAATATTTTTATTTTTTTTTATTTATTTAAAAAAAATAATTTTTTTAATAATATTTTAAATTTAATTTTCCACGTGATATATTTAAGACCACAAGATTAATAAACATTTTAATATATTTGACATAACTTTAATTTAGAATCACAAAATTAAAAATATTTTTTCTTTTCTTAAATTTCGTTCAAAATCAAATCAGACTATTCTTTTTGAAACGTTAGGAGTATATGGTAGTGGAGTACCTTTTAACTTTTCTCTTTTGATCTTCTTTTTATCATCCACACTAGCTTAAGCTTGTTATCTTTTCTTTAGTCTCCATAGAAAGGCCTACTTTTATGTTATCTACTTGTCCTCGCATTACAAAAACAACTTTCATTGTAAGGTAGAATGTTTTTGGAGTCCTTTTTCTTTTTCAATAGTTACTCGTCTTTTTTTTTTAAATAAATAAAAAAAAAGACGTAAGATTTTAATTCTGTTGACAATGTAAAAAATTTGTTAGTATTAATTTAATCAAAAAAATTGTTATATATATGTTTTAGATAATTATTCATAATAATAAGTATTAAAAATAAAACCCTAAGGCAAAACTTACCTTTGCTTTTATGCGGTAGAAAAATCATTTTGAATTGTCACGATTGCTTGAAAAAAATTAGTTAAATCATCGATGGAATAAAGGGAAAGAGTGCTTGATGAACCTTTCAAACAACACCACTTCACCGAAATAGGTTAAAAAGAAGAATATTATGACAATAAAGTAACAAGATAAATACATCAATAAAATAACTTGTAATAAATAATAAACCACGTATATTACCAAATATATATACTAATAATGTATAATGAACAATAGTTGTGTATATAAATAGAATTCCAAAAAGACAAAGTTGATAAAATTATAACTTTAACCGGTTGATTACATAGTTGAATACATAGATTTTCAATCTGTTGGCGAGACTTGATTCTTGACATTACACATAAAATTGCAATTATAAATAGAAAATATGAAAAACTATAATTTTATCAAAGAAAGAACAGCTTTGTTCCTCTTAATTATTCCTTCTTATTAGTTTCTATATAAACTTTTTTTTTTGTTTAAATTATTTGATTATTGAGAAAGAAATTGAATATCTAAAACAAACACAAAATATATCATTTTTTATATAGCGATAAACTAAATTTCGAATAGAATATGAATTTGAATTCCTATGATAGAGAGTGGGTAGGTTAGTGAGAAAGCCATAATTTACACGTGATATTCCCAATACCATAAATAAGAGGGCCCTAGCTTAAATCCCATCGTCCAAAAACTCTTAAACTTTCTGGTTTCTACTCAGAGGCTGAGCTTTCCATTCTCGGTGAATCTAATCCTCACAGGGATCCCTTCTTCGGGGACCCATTTTTCATCAACATTGACCTCCATTGTCGTTACTTGTTGGTTTTTCTTTTCACAATCTAATACCCCTAATTCTCTGTACTAGTCTCTATTCAATTGGGTTTTCTTTATCTCAACTGGGTCGTCTTCTATTTCCACTAGGTCACTCTGGTTCTTGAAATCTTGGGTTCCTATTATCCCTGTGAACTTCATCTTTATGTAATGGAAAATTCCATTGTTCTTCATACTGGAAATCAATTCCACCCCAGCTTACCCTTTTTCTCATTTAGGCCCGAAAAGTTATCTCGAATTCATGGCTCCAGTAGAGAGCAAATGTGGAGGATCAAGCGCGTTAAAGCAACAGGTGAAAATTCTGGGGAAGCTGCAAGTGCTGATGAATCGGATGATGCCTTACAGGTTACAATTGAAAAGAGCAAAAAGGTTTTAGCCATGCAACAGGACCTACTTCAACAGGTAACCCTTTTGGTACTCAATCATAAAGTGAAAAGAAATATTTCTTTTTCCAGGTCAGAAAGATAAAGAAGTAAAAGATGTACTTGTTTTGACTGTTTTTCCTTAAATGCGGATACAAGGGATATAATTATCATTATATATGCTAATAATGAATAGAAATCCTGATTTCAGATATTAGACATGTTCTAATTTCTGTAAACGGAACAATCGATTTTTTCAAGAATGTCAAATTTGAAAATGAATCTATGTTTAAATAACTTAGAAATCAGTATGATAGGACTGTTTTCTGAGAATTTGTTTCAGTATGTTGTGGATAAAGATTGTAACCGTGTTCTGATTTAGAAGAGGAGAAGTTCGCCTGTACGATAATTTGTTGCTGTAGTTCATATGGTTTTTTGTTGGTTTAATTGTCTTCCTGAGCATTGCATATGTTTCGGTTTGCAATTTATAATAGTGGGTTTAGAAACATATTTACATTGTCTTCATCCTTGAATTCTTTGCATATCAGATTGCAGAAAGAAGAAAAGTAGTCTCTTCAATAAAAAGCAGTCTTGCCGATGTTACTGGTACTTATGATGGTGGGAGTGGTAGCTTATCAGATGTTGATATCCCTGACGTGGATAAAGATTATAATGTTACTGTACCTAGTACTTCTGCTACTCCAATTACTGATGTCGATAAAAATACACCGCCTGCTATAAGCGAAGATTTTGTTGAGAGTAAAAGAGAAGTCAAAAGGGACCTGGCCGATGAAAGGGCACCCCCACTGTCAAGATCATCCATCACAGCCAGTAGCCAGACTTCCTCTACTGTAAGTTCCAAAAGAACGTTGAATGTCCCTCCAGAAACTCCGAAGTCCAGTCAAGAGACACTTTTGAATGTGAATTCGCGCAAAAGTTTAGTCGATGTTCCTGGAAAGAAGATCCAGTCTTATATGCCTTCATTATGTAAAGAATCCTCAGCACAATCCCATGTGGAACAGAGGAATGAAAATCTTGAAGGATCAAGTGCTGAGGCAAACGAAGAGACTGAAGATCCTGTGAATATAGATGAGAAACCTCCTCCATTGGCCGGAACAAATCTTATGAACATTATTTTGGTGGCTTCAGAATGCGCTCCATGGTCTAAAACAGGTATATTTTACACTGGATATGTATCTTCTGTCCAGGGACAAATGCGTAGGAACTGCAAAAGAGTAGGAGCAGCATTCAGTATTCCATCATCTCTAGATAAACAAGATACTAATTAGTAGAAGGATTAACATATTATGATACCTATCAAAAGTATTATATGACATTTCCTTAGTAATGTGATAAAAGGCATTTAAGAAAAATGAAAAAATATCACTGATCGTCCAAAGTGAAATGAAAGGGTGAACGTCAAAAGAAAAAGGATCTATTATTATCATACCTATCAAAAGTATTATGTGACATTTTCTTAATAATGTGATAAAAGGCATTTAAGAAAAATGAAAAACCATCACTAATCGTCCAAAGTGAAACGAATAGGTGAATGTCAAAAGAAAAAAGATCTATATTTTATCCTGCCTTTCTTCACTAATGTAGTATTGTTGCCTTCTGAATGGTTGAGGATGGGTGGTGGATTTGTTGGTTTCTCAAACTTTGATTTTGTCTGTTGACTTTTCTGTTATCTTCATTTAAAAACTACTGAGCTCTGTGCACGTATATAATCATGACTCGTACACATTTTTCGCACTTCAATGTTGCATGAATTTTAGTTTGTTATGTCTCTCGTTTCATATTAGTGCAAGCATATCTTTTACTTGTGAAGAGTTTTTTAGGTGGGCTTGGAGATGTTGCTGGAGCATTACCGAAAGCTTTGGCTCGACGAGGCCACAGAGTTATGGTAACTAGTTTAATCCTTCACCTTGTGAATTGCTGGATTCATAAGAAATGATGTATCAAGTAGAATGTAACTCAGAGAGAAATTGTCTATGAAGTCTGTTCTGCGCGAGGTGTTATATTCTCTATCCATCGTCTTTTTAACCACTGGACTATTTAGTCTGTGATATAGATTCACAAGCTTTCCAAAAGATATGCTGTCTAACCAGATTATCGACACCATATGAACCTCTTGATAAATCATATCATATAATAATTTTTTTGTGACAATATTTGTTTCTTTTTGACAAATCAAACAGACAACTCTATACATTGCTTAGTATTTAAGAATTTTGCCTTCTCATTCCAACACATGGGATGTAAGTTATCTGACGATGAAGTTTCCTTTTCTCCCCGCATTTCCCTGAAACTTAGGTTGTGGCACCTCGTTATGACAACTATACTGAACCTCAAGATTCTGGTGTAAGAAAAATTTATAAAGTTCACGGTCAGGTATGGTTAACTGCATTAATTAGATGCAGTTTTTAACTTATTGTTGTGATTTCATGGCTACAAGACTATCCATATCTAAGCATTTAAGTTTTGAACTGTGCAGGATGTGGAAGTGACTTACTTCCAAGCTTTTATTGATGGTGTGGATTTTGTTTTCATTGACAGCCATATGTTTAGACACATTGGGAACAACATATACGGAGGGAACCGTGTGGTAAATCCGGGTGCTCACTTTTCTTCTGAAATTTTAGTTTCATTTTAATCCTGGAATTTCAAACTCCTTGATTTACATTGAAATCTATTAATGAGTCCTCTGTATAATTGCCTGACATAATGTTTTCCCTTGTCACAAAATCTGGGCCTTATGGGATTGGGATGTCTTAGATGATTTTGTCTTCACTTTTCCTTTCTCTTTCTGGGTGGGGAGTTTAAGAGAGAGAGGTTTAAAATGATTTTCTGTACAAACAAGAAGACTGTGATAACGATCCCTTTGGTGAGCTCTGGTATTGACTTTGAGCTACCTTCTTTGCATTGTACATCATTCATTGATGTATCAGTCTTGAAGATTTATTTGAAGTGTTTATCCCCTTCTCATAAATAGTTTTGGCGGTACCTATCTGGCTGTTTTTAACTTCTTTTTTTCTCTTCCTGTTGCAGGATATTTTAAAGCGCATGGTTTTATTTTGCAAAGCAGCGATTGAGGTATGACTTCTGATGTTTCAGGAACCTTGCTCTAATTATTGACCAATTGCTCCCTACACTATCTGTCTACGATACGCCACAGTGGCCAGAAAAAAGACTCTGCAAACCTTAAATCAATCTTTGTGACCAACAGTGCAAAATAAACCTAGCCATTCTATTTGGGCATGATTTTACTTCACACCTGCACACCCTGTTGTAACATTTTGCCCACTACTATTGCATTGATTTCAAAATACATTTTACTGATTCGCAATTTCAGGTTCCTTGGCATGTTCCATGTGGTGGGGTCTGCTATGGAGATGGAAATTTAGTGTTCATTGCTAATGATTGGCATACTGCTTTATTGCCAGTATATCTGAAAGCTTATTATCGTGACAATGGAATTATGAACTATACAAGATCTGTCCTGGTGATTCATAACATCGCTCATCAGGTCAGTTTCATCAGCAGCTAAAGCAGTTTTCTAATCCACCTGTGCATTTTTATTTCCAATAATTTAGCAGTATAGTCATTTTTAAGTTCCAAAGGTTGGTAAATGATTTCTATGACTACTAAGCATAAGGTTTAAAATAAATGATTACCTTGATAGGTAAACCGATGGGTGGGCCCATCATCCACTGAGTTTTGAACTGTGGAAGGCCTCGAGGATTTCTCGGTTATCAAAATAATTTAATAACGATGACTAGTTTGATATTATATATCTACTAGGTGTTCGTGGGACATAATTATTACTTCCGCGTCACTAAGTTCAATAGCTTAGGTACCCACTGAGAGTACCATATCAGGCTATCAATAAATCTAGTTACAGACAGGTAAAGCATTTTTTATCATGCACAGACCATCCTCAGACTTGTTTAGGAGTATTGCCTGACAAGTGAAATTCTTTGAAAAGTTGTTTTCTCATCTCTGCGCGTGAGCCGGTTGAAGAAGATGCCTTTAAGCTTCATACTGGATTATGCTTTGATTTGTAATGATCTACAACAATATGAGATCAACCCGACAAAGAACAAAAGAAAATCTCGAAGAAGTTACCAAAGATATGTAGTACATGAAGTCTTATATTAGCAAAGTACAACTCTACCTTTTCCTCATATGCTAAGGTTAAGCACACTGATGCATTTTGCTTCTACTACTAGTTATCTTTTTATTAAATTTTTTCTTGCCTCATTTGATATGTATCTGAATACAACTTTCTTTTTATAATGAATTTCTTCATGAAAGTTACAAAGAGCGTTGTGGAGTGAGCAAGATTTTATGCATGTAACGTAAGCAGCAACTAGAAATAGTATGTTCGTCCAATTAAACATGACCTACTTTGACCTGTGCAATTGTTTTCAAATATCTGGTAGATTATAACTTTTAAGTATAATGTGAAGAGTGTAAAATAATAATTTGGAATAATATAAAACAGTAGAGTAATTGGAGTTATCTCTATCCAAGTTCTGTATTTTGTTAGTATTTTCTGATTTGTGTCATTTATTTTATCTTTCTGTAACATGAATAAGGGTTATAGCAATCTTAGCCAGCTTTCTATCATTTTCAGCTCTATAATTTGTTCCATTTCATGCAGGGTCGTGGTCCTTTGGAGGATTTTTCATATGTAGATCTTCCACCACACTATATGGACCCTTTCAAGTTGTATGACCCAGTAGGAGGTGAGCATTTCAACATTTTTGCGGCTGGTCTAAAGACAGCAGATCGTGTAGTTACAGTTAGTCATGGATATTCATGGGAACTTAAGACTTCCGAAGGTGGTTGGGGATTGCATCAGATAATTAATGAGAACGATTGGAAATTACGGGGTATTGTGAATGGGATTGATACAAAAGAGTGGAACCCTGAGTTGGATGTTCACTTACAGTCAGATGGTTACGTGAACTACTCCTTGGACACACTGCAGACTGGCAAGCCTCAATGTAAAGCTGCATTGCAGAAGGAACTTGGTTTACCAGTTCGTGATGATGTCCCACTGATTGGTTTCATTGGGAGGCTTGACCCACAAAAGGGTGTTGATCTGATTGCTGAGGCAGTGCCTTGGATGATGGGTCAGGATGTACAACTGGTCATGTTGGGTACGGGGAGGCCTGACCTTGAACAGATGCTAAGGCAATTTGAGTGTCAACACAATGATAAAATTAGAGGATGGGTTGGTTTCTCTGTGAAGACTTCTCATCGTATAACTGCTGGTGCAGACATTCTGCTCATGCCTTCTAGATTTGAGCCTTGTGGACTGAACCAGCTTTATGCAATGACATATGGGACTATTCCTGTTGTTCATGCAGTAGGAGGACTCAGAGATACTGTGCAGCCCTTTGATCCTTTTAATGAGTCAGGACTGGGGTGGACCTTCAGTAGGGCTGAAGCTAACCAGCTGATCCACGCATTAGGAAATTGCTTGCTGACTTATCGTGAGTACAAAAAGAGTTGGGAGGGGATTCAGACGCGTTGTATGACACAAGACTTAAGTTGGGATAATGCTGCTCAGAACTATGAAGAAGTTCTCATCGCTGCTAAGTATCAGTGGTGAGGTTCATTACTTGTAGATATTTGGGGTTTTTATCAAGTTCCAATGATGGCATTTCAGAGACATGTTACTGGTATCGCCACGAGAGGATGCAACAAGTTGGTTAACTATCATACTACTACCACGTCAGGAATGATTGCCGCGCTTGATCATATAATCATGTATATACTCTATTTTGTTAGCAAAATGTAGTTACATGTTGCAATTTCTACTCTATACTTTTTGGAAGTTTTAGTGTCAAATAATCAGCACCTCAATTTTAGTTTAGATGTATTCTCTCTCAATAATAAAATTGACCGACTCATCTAAACCACAATCAAATCACTTCTGATGATTACCTCAAGTAAAGCTTTTAGCGGACAATTGTTTCATATTGACAGTTCTCATGAGATCCACTAGCAGTGTCCGTATTTATAAGAAGGAAAAAGTCTGATAATGCCATCGTTATAAAAGTGATTCATATATATTAGTATTATCGCAAATGACTCATATATATCTTTTTTTTTTCTAATGGAAGTGATTTATTTTTAAAAAATAAATATAATTCATATGAGTATATTTAATCCTCCTCGCACATTTTTTGACTTTTTTTTAATCTCGATATCAAATTAAAATTTTATTATTTTGCTAGTCAAATTTATTTATGTTTCATTAATTTTCTTGTAAAATTTATCATAGATGACTTTTTTTTTTTCAAATACAAAAAATAAACTAGAGTAAGCCGAAAAAATAGTTTTAACTTATAATTAGCCACAAAAAAACAGTTTTAAAAATTTCTTCACATTAAGGAATGAAAGGAAAAAAATAAAATATAAATAAACAACTTTAATAATGATAATCAAAGAAGTAAAAAAAAATTTATGTATGAGAAGGATCTTATATATCCCCTACATGATTTTTTTTTTTCAAAAAAAAATAGAAGTAAAAAGTTTGAAATTATATCAAACGTTTTTCCCTTACTATAATACTACATACTTTACATCAAACAGGAAAACCTATTCATATATAATTTCTTATTAAAAAAATCCTATTTAGACATGAATAAACTACTTCATCCGTTCCTATTTACTTGTCAAACATTTTTTCTTTTAGTTATCCCTATTTACTTGTCTATTTTGACAAATCAAGAAAGGATAAAAAGAAAATTCCTATTACACCCTTATTTAATCTTCTTGAAAATTTTCAAGTTTTAATCCATCCTTTTTGAAAACGAAAAATGGTCAAAATTACCCTCAAACTATCTGAAATAGAGCAAATATACCCTCCGTTTCATTTTTGGCCCAAAAATATTCTTGTTCTTAACACAAGAGACCACAAATACCCTCCAACTTAACAGCTCCGTTAACCTCATATCGTGGCATCTGATGTGGAAAAAATAAGCCACATGACTCAACACGTAAGCGTCTTACATGGAATAAAGATCCACATAACTGCCATCTAAGTTACCCATGCCCATTAACCCCTTACCCACCCACTAAATGGACCGACCCATTCACATTCATAGTCACGGGAATCTGCTGCTATGGGTAAAGGGTTAAGGGGCATGGGTAGCTTATGTGCTTGTTAGCTTAGATCCGATCCATTCGTCTTTGTCAATAGGAGGATCCGAAGCCGATGTCGTTTTCGCGGGTCGAAGCTTCGGAAACGACTTCTCACCCCACTCATCTTCAATCCCTGAAGAGTTGTTGATCCCTAGCTCAGCTCTACCCCATTCATCTAGTCAATAGGAGGGTCCGGCTTCCGATAACTACGTCATGGGTCGGAGCTCTGGTTTCAACCTCTCGCCCCATTCATAAACAAATAATGGTTTATCATCAGAATCATCTTCGTTTTGCTTGAGTTTTGGTACAAAAAAATCCGAGTATCATTGAATGATGAATGAATTGAAAATTGTGAAAGCTTTCTAGATCTAGAGGTTGAGATTGAAGAAGAAGAAGAAAGAAACGAAGTGAAACAATAGGATTTAACAGTGGTTTTAACGTTGAAAATGAGAGAGAGTGCAAGGGTAGAATAGACATTTTTTTCTTCCGACAGCTTTTAGTGTCACTGACGATAGAAATTCCGGCCGATGAAGTGAATTTTCTCCGACGAGTCGGTCTAGTTAATGGGTTGGGTAAAGGGTTAATTGGCATGTATAGCTTAGGTGGCAGTCATGTGGATCTTTATTCCACGCTGGATGCTTACGTGTTGAGCCAGGTGACTTATTTTTTCCATATTAGATGCCATGTCATGAGGTTAACGGGGCTGTTAAGTTGGAGGGTATTTGTGGTCTCTTATGTTAATGGCAAGGGTATTTTTGAGCTAAAAATGAAACGGAGCTCTATTTCAAATAGTTTGAGAGTAATTTTGATCTTTTTCCCTTTTGAAAATAAGGGTAAAATTGTAACTTCGCTATGCTAATTAATGCTATCTTAATATGTGTGTCATTTCTAAAGTTGACAACTAAATAAGGACGAAGGGAGTATCAAATCCTAACTAATTTTGGTTTCCTACACAATGATCATTCCTAAATTCCCTAATAATTTAGTACATATCCATGATTTTCACTTGCGCCTTTGGCTCAGCTTATGAGCCTCCGAAACAATTCGAATTCCCTTGTAATTGAATATTTTATCAACTAATAAAATTTACTGTTCCACTTGCAAATTTAAGAAAATTTAGCAGTAGTCATCATGAAAGCAATAGTTTAGGGATAGGTCCTATTACATAACTTATATATCAAACTAATTTCCTAAATCATACAACTCTTTTTATTACCTCTCGATTTGCTCCACAAATGTCATGCGTCTAGACACGTGAGAGGATTTAAAGAAGCATCAGAAAGATTACAGTTCGAATTTAATTTTTTCAAAAATAAAAAATACTTCCTCATGTTAAACCTTCATATCCCCAGTTCTACTTCAGGAAATAAAAAAATGCCACTTTCTGATTGTGCTCTGTTGATAATCCTAGATACAAAACCTACATATTCCCAGTTCTACTTCACTTCAAGCTTATCCATCTGCATGAAATAGAATTTGGGAGATCACCAATGGCAATTAACACTCTCTCCACATCACCGTATGTTCTGCGCAAAAAAGCACAGAATTAGTTACCAGAGAGCAGATTTGAACACGTGGAAAACTAGTTGGTTGAACAATAAGAAAAAGAATGAACAAGATAACGGTTCCTGCTTCCTACCCCTGATATATTGCAGTAATGAACAAGATCAAAAACCTTCTTATGTATAGGAAGTTCTCCTTTCTTTATCAAACTGCAAACATGAAGGGCCTGACAACAGTCCCGCAAAACCCTTGGACAAACAACCTTCAACAGCGCAGGGAGATGCAGAATGATTTAATGGGCTATTTGCTTTAGCCATTTCCGAGTAACCATGTGACTGGTTTTCTGTCCAGTCAACATTTTGGTTGCCAAAATTAACGTGCCTCCTCTTCGAATTGACAATCACATCCATGCCTGGATCTCCATGAGATGATTCTTCTACTCTTTGTAAATTGCCACAAGATTTCCTCTTCATACCAGGAAAATTTATCAATCCTGCACCAAGAACACAGATAAGTAATAATAGTATAGATAATTCAGTGTGAACCAAGACAGTATCTTCAGCCGCAATTACCAGGGTAAGAATCCTCAAATGGCTGGGCTCCCGAATTACCACAGCTACAACAAAATGAGTTATCAACTCCTCCAACCCTGCATAACAAATCTGCCTCGTCAAATCTAGTCTTAAAAAATGCAGTGCAAATTGCTTGGCATTCAAAAGTGCATAGACCGTCTTGGAATGCTAGCTAAAGCAAGGCCAAGATTTCTCTTTTAGTTTATGCTGCAGTCTGAATCGGAATCTAAATTTAGACACATCCTTCATGTAAGAAAAAAGTAGACCATGTAATAAAATTCCATGGAAGGAACCAACCACAAATTGTGTAGGCCATGAACTACACAACCATGACCGTCCAAGACAGACACCAAGTCCACAAAGTTCTATACATCAATCACCCGAGTTAGTCCCCGGAACTTATTTCATCCAATAAGATGAATATCTTAAATGATACAAGTGAATGATGAGGATCAATCTCCTGAATCATATCATACCAAGCTTATCTTCTCTAAGCATGAGCAATAGAGGGTAATTACATCTCTAAGATACACATGCCAGACATGGTCTCTAACCTCTTTGTGCCGCAAAAGTGGAGAAAAGGGAAGAAAACCCATTTCCGTTCCAAGTAAATATTTCTTAACATGACCAATATAATCTAGATGAAAGAAGCAGAAACACATTGGAATTAATTTCCACGAGAAAAATTGGTTAGTAGCCACCTGTACATGTGCTCAACAAAATCATCAATCAAAACAGGCCAAGCTCCTGCAGAGAACATCACCACAAAAGAACATAATGATTAAAGGAGTGGGCCGGTGGGATCAGTAAGATCGAAACACAAAATATGAAAAAAAGGAAGCAGCTATTCTAAACATAATCACCTTTCCACAATACCAAAGAAGTGCAAATTCATTCCAATATTATATATCGTAAAGGACTAATTACTCAACATAAAAGAACGACAAGGCAAAACAGAAAATAATTGTGGCAGCGGAAAACAAAATTAACCTTCTACTTCTGGGACCTGAAAAATGTTTCTCCTTCCTACAGTATTTTTATATGATAGTCTTTCAATCTTAGGACTTCTCAAAAAGTTTGACACATTTCAATCAAATAATAAAATTCTATAAGACTCTTCATACAAAATTCAGACTCAGTTAAACAATGAAGGGATGTTTTTGCATCACTAACTATGCTTTGCATGATCTTACCAATTCAATACACAAATCAAACTTTCAAATTAAACTTTGATGATCAGATTACCACAAGATTGAGTAACTTTTAACTACCTTTCTTTCAAACTAAAAACCCACATTTTGCAGCTATCGTCTTGCAAATAACTTTCGTTAAAATCTCTGATAATAGCATAAATAGAACATCACAGAAGCAAAGGATGCATTGATGATACCAACTAGCTGGAATTGAAAAAAAAGGATACTTCTTAAATAGAAGAAATATGAAATACCAAATTCAGGAACCAAACTACAATACGTCTCTATTAAGTATGATTTTAGGGTGACATTGACATGTCCTGGATGGTGATGATTGAAAGCTACAACAGCGTAAATTTAATACCTTCCCGATCATATCCTCCAAGATTTTCATGCACAGCACGACTGAAGGCCAAAACTTGCTGCCAAGTATCCTCAGATATATTGTATCGCTGTTTTTTCTGGAGATTTCAGTAAACAATAATCACTATAGGAAAATTGCAAGTTACCAACATTCAGCAGTCACCCAACCACAAAGTAGAATATCAGTCTTTGTAAAGTAAGGTACCACCATGGATTTAAGTTGACAAATATAAGCCTAAATAATGCATTGGCTGCCACAATCCAGCTACAACTGAAAGTCTCAATGCCCAAACCAAAAACACAAGACAGCTAAAACAACCACAATCAGAAAGAACAAAAAGAAGAAAATCTACCAGATGGAAAAACTTTTTTTCTTTTGCAAAATTTTTTTAATAATGGGAAAATCGCATGTATAACTCCAGCTGGTAAAGATTGCTCACATTGCCGGTCCTAAAGTTGGATAAATTGAGGGGAGTTGCAGCAGGCAACCAGCCAACCAAAAACTAGTCAATTTCATGATGCACCTCACATGTTTGGAACTAAAGCTTAATTATTGTGTTGCTGCTATGAAAATCTCATGCATACAAGCAGTACAAGAAAACAAATAGGATTCTGTACTAATAACTCCTAAAGTGTTACACAAACAAGAATTTCATGGGTCAAAGAAGAAACTACAAGTGAGAGGACGTTCCTCAATAAACAGCCATGTTATATCCCATCAAAACTTCTCCTGTTTCTTCCTTCCATAAGCCTATAACTAACATAGGTGCTAATGACATGACATCCCACGATCTTCGACGTCTATTCATCAGCTTACAAAACCTTATTGTTTGTATTCTATTGACCCTTAAGACAAACTTAATAAAGTAGACTTAATTGTCTACTCAAATAACCTTAACGAAGCAAAGTTACAAGCACATGGATCCTCTGTAATTGATGAATTTATTCAGCCTTAAAATTCCATAATTCTTAACACATACAAACAGATGAAAAATGCAATTTGAAGTTTGAACACATGACAACAAATCAATCAATAAGAGTCACTGACACTTACCTCAACAAAGTCGCACCAGTGATCAAGTAGCCGAAACCTTCCAGCTAAAACTATTTTCCAACCAGTAACAGCTTTACTTATAGCTGAAATATTTTAAACTCAACATAAGTTAAAAAAAACAAACTAACTAACTATGAATGCTTTACAAAGAATGAGCACACTGCTGCAAAATCATCTACAAGGTAATCAACTTACTGATGTTCTTTTGTCCATTTTCTCTGAAAACGAAGAAGACAAAATCATAGAAACGCGAGAACTCAGAGAAGTCTGCCTACAAAAGGAAATACAATGTAAGTTCCTTTTTTGATGATTGAAATACTTTGTATTGTATTAAAAGGCCAACTCTAAGAGAGATGGATGTGGATAGTTTCACACTAAATAAAATCCAGCCATCATAACATCATCCAATCAACAAACCTCCAAATTCAACCGCAACTTAAGCTTGTACACTTCTTCAAAAATAGTCGCCCTGCCATGGTTGAAAACAAATTTGTCAATATTGGCAACCTCTATCTATTCCTCCCCCCCCCCCCCC
>NC_028638.1:54425707-54542483 GCF_001406875.1 Solanum pennellii
CCCAACGTAACGAAAGGTGATCTAAGACTAACACAAGTAAGCCACACGATCACAAAAGAATTTAGACAGAAAGCACCGATAAAAATGTAACGGCAGAACAAGGATTTCAGCATTGGTCTTGAGAATCACGTAGTACATCTGGTAAATGTATCAGGCTTCCCAATGTAATAAAACACATATTCCTACCCAAAGCAGAAGTGACATTCAAATCAATCACAAATCTGTTAGAAACCGTCCAAGAAAATCAATTTGAGTTGCTGTTATTCTCTCAACGGTTCAACCGTTAGACCTTTGTCTTTGCAAGACAGAAAGAGCAATAGCTGTAAGTATTTTTTATTTTAAAAAGGAAGTACAGAAGTCCCAACTTTTCTTTGATATGGATCAAGCATTTGCAAGTGTTCCATGTTGGTGTTTCAAGGGGAAAGAGGAAACTTGAACTCTTGTAGATATAGTTTTGGACTCTTGGAATCCAGACATACATAAAAGATCAAAAATGCTGCTAGTTCCATGTCCTACCAAATACATGCCTTATATGCAAACTTGAATCCACTAATTTCATAAGCTGGTTCAATGCCTCTCTTGTAAATCTGGCTTTCTGCAATTCATCTACTAGGTTCCTGGTAGCATATGCCCCTGACATGATATCTGCAAAGCAAATACATCAGTAAGCAGATCAACATAAGTTAAAAAACACCAATTAATTACATAAACCTGACTTGTTCATGTATAATGAAAAAATTCAAACAAATTACAAAAAGTTAAATCAATGCAAAACAAGAACATCAACGCCTTCACATAAAAACACGGAGACCTAGGGACAACCGTAACTTCCAGATCAAAAACAAAAGTATGAAGCCTTGCATAATTTCTTGAATGAATCGGTTCAATTCATATAGACAAATCAACTAGTTTGGAATTTAGTAGTATTAAATTAATGATAATCCATAAGGAGAAACAAAAATTACGAAATTAAAACTACAAGGAATGGAATCTGGATTAAAATACCACAGTATCGGCCATAGATATCGAATATATCCAAGTGATTTGCAGCGGGAGAGTCCATGGCTACAAGAATTAGGAACGAACTGGAATTTTAGGGTTCGTAATATAGAACCCTAATTCAAAGATAGCAACACAGAGCTTTCTTTCCAGTTATCGATTGATTTTGCTTCTTTTGAATTGGGGCACAATTTATCTGCAACGTTACCGGAATATTCTGATACTAGTAATATTTTTTGTTCCAAGTGACACCGTCATCCTTCGCTTCATTGGGTTTATTATTTATATTTATATATTTAAACCAACAAAATATTCATTCAATTTAACCGAACTATTGTGGCTCTTGGGGAGAAAGATATAACTAGATACATAATACTAATGAAATTATGTTATTAATAGTAAAATAATAAATATAAATTCATTATGTTATTAATAGTAAAATAATAAATATAAATTTAAATTATTTTGAAAGTATTTTTCAATTGAAGTTTATTTTAATAATTCGATACTCCTTTTAACCCCCCAAAAAAAGTATTTCTAACACATCAAATATCCTTGTTTGTCCATTAATTGCTCTGGTATCGTTAATAATAATAAATAATAATAATAATCAGATAGATTCAATATTTTTATTCTCATATGATGAATATTTTGCCAAGGACAACAACAAGAAAATAAAAAAGAAGTGATAAAATAGCATACGAAAATATAAAGTTAAAATTACATGTGATTATATAATATCATGATTGACACGAATAAAAATAATATGTGAAATATCAGAGAAGAACAAATAAAAATTTTCAAAAATTTTGTGTATAAATGGTACAAATCATCAACTAAGTAGTAGAATTTTTTTGTGCTTTCCTACTAATTAATTAATTTACCGTATGGATTCTCAAATTTCATTAGCTTCTTAGCTAAATCAACTCAAACTTCTTTATCTAGAAAGATGGTACAACAATCTTTCTTCTAATAATAATAACTTGATAGATTCAATATTTTATATTCTCGTATAGTGAATGTTTTGTCAAGGATAGCGACAAGAAAATAGAAAAAGAGTGATAAAACAGCATATGAAAACATAAATTTAAAATTGCATGTGATTATATCATGATTAACACGAGTAGAAATAAAATATGAAATGTCAAGATAGGACAAATACAAATATTTAAAACTCTGTGTATAAATGGTACAAATTATCACTTAAATAGTGGAATTTCTTTTGGGCTTATTTGCTAATTAATTAATTTAGCTATAGATTCTCAAAATTTCTTCAGCTTTAGCTAAATCGACTCAAACTTTCTTTATCTAGATGGTACTCAATCTTTCTTCTAATAATAATAACTAGATCGGTCCAATATTTTATATTCTCATATGGTGAATGTTTAAAGAGTGATAAAATAGCATATGAAAACATAAAGATAAAACTGCATGTGATTATATGATCTCATGATTATCACGAGTAGAAATAATATGTGAAATGACTGGGAAGGACAAATACAAATCTTTAGAAACTATGTGTATAAATGGTATAAATTATCAACTACGTAGCAAAATTTCTTTTGTACTTTCATGCTAACTAATTAATTTACCTTATACATTCTCAAAATATTTTTACCTTCTTAGCGAAATCGACTCAAACTTCTTTATCTAGAAAGATGGTACATCAATCTTTTCTCTATTAATAATAACTAGATAGATTCAATATTTTATATTCTCATATGATAATGTTTTGCCAAGGATAGCGACAAAAAAATAAGAAAAGAGTGTTTAAAGTAGCATATAAAAATATAAAGTTAAAACTGCATGTAATTATATGATATCATAATTAACACGAGTTGAAATAATATGTGAAATGTCAAGGAAGGACAAATACAAAATCTTTAAAAGCTCTGTGTATAAATTACAAATTATCAACTAAGTAATAAAATTTCTTTTTTACTTTCCTACTAATTAATTAATTTATCATATGAATTCTCAAAATTTCTTTAGCTTCTTATCTAAATCAACTCAAAATTCTTTAGCTAGAAAAATGATACATCAATCTTTCTTCTATAAATTTAACCATATGGTATAAAAATTACACAAGATAGCATAAAACTAACTTTCACAAATGATTACTCACCCCTTTGCTCATTTGTGTGCATGACTTTAATAATGTATATTTATTTCAAATACAACCAATAGGTTCTTCATTACACTATTTATATATATACACACATAAATGGCGTGTCTTCTTTCATAAGTATTTGCAACGATAAATCATGTCATCGCTTATCACAATATCTACGTACCTCATTTAATTTAGTAGGTATTGAATTTGAGCAATGAATTAAATTAATATAATTATAAGAATTTCATTATCGTCAAATTTCAAAAACATTAAAAATGAGGTCCTTACCTACAACATAGACAATGGAGGCACCGCCAATTGTTGAAATTCTTCGAGAGGAGAGTTAGAGGCGGAATCAAGATCAGGAGTTTGGGGGATTTTAAATTAAATAATTTTTTTTGGGGTTCACATGTTAATATACCTTAAAAAAAATTAATTTTTTAATATAAATATAAAATCTACGAAAAAACTAGTGAATACGTCCGAACCCATAAACTCCCACCTAGCTCTACCTCTGAGAAGAGTAAATGTACAATTTATTTGTTAGATTATATTAAGGCCAAATACATAAGCAGATCCCTAAATTTGTTGGATTTTTTCCCTCAGGTACCTCAACTACGTCATTTTTATATAAAATCATTGAACCCCCATAATTTGTTCCGTTTAAACAAACACCGTTGTCTGATGTAGAATCAGATTTGTTGATAGAGGATACATATGTTGTTCGACAACTCATTAGTCCAATTGATAGTGAAAATGTTCGAGAATAATTGTGTTTTACTTAAGTCATTTGAACACATTAGGAAAAAAAATGAGACTAACACGGTTTGTCTTTATTCATTTAATCAAAATTATTACAATTCGAACACAATTCAAGACATTTATAATAGAAAAGCCGATCAAAATCAATCAACAGTATTTTAAAGGAACAAATTATGTGTGGTTCAAAGATCAATAGAAAAATAATATAGTTAAAGCACTTGAGGAAAAAACCCAACAAATTTAAAAATCTGTTTGTGTATTTTGGCCTTATATTAACAAGTGATTGGAGATACATGGTTCATGTCCAATTTGTAGATATCAAATGCCTGTGATTGATCCTATTTGGATTTTGAATAGGATTAAGTGACCCTATATTTAGCCGGGGCGGTTCAGGCACGTCCAAGATGTGCCACGTAACACAACTTTGTTGAAAAATTTTTATTGAATATATCTATATAAAAAATAAAAATAAAACAATAAAGGGTAAAAGAATATACAGGACACACCTCGTAGCATAACGTGGCTAGCCCAAATGCCAGACGCGCTACATTCTCTGGTCGATGTTGCATTTTTGATTCCCAGGTTGTACAATTATTTTTTCTCTATTTTTAGTGCACGTTTTCTGTTTGTTTTATTCACTTATTAAGTTTTTTCTTTTCTTAAAATTAGTAACTTTTTGTTTTAAATTTAAAACAATAGATTCCTTCGTTAAAAACCTATGCATCCATTTAAATTCGTCCAATATATAACAACTTTTTTTATTGATAGAATTAATACAAAAACTTGAATCATCATATTAGGTCAGTAATTTTTTGCTATTCAATTTTTTTTTAGGGAAAATGCATAAGTGCACCCTCAAATCTAGATCCGAAATCTCAAAGACACACTTATACTATACTAAGGTCCTATTATCCTCTGAACATATTTTATTAATAATTTTCTACCCCTTTTTGGCCTACGTGACACTACCTTGTGGTCCAACGCTGTTGACATTTTTTTAAGCTAGTGCCACGTAGGCCGAAAAAGAGTAAAAAATTATTTATAAAATAAGTTTAGGGGGTAATAGGACTTTAGTATAGTATAAGTGTGTCTCTGGAATTTCGGGCATAAGTTGAGGATGTACTTATGCATTTTCCCTAAATAAAATACATATCTAGTTGACATGTCTTTGGAATCAATTTAAATTATTAGGAACAAATACAAGGTTCATACTATGCAATATGAGATTTTAAATAAAAACATTAATAGCATACATACTGATCTGAATATTAATTGAGAAATAATACAAAATTTTAAAAAAACTATAAATACAAAATAAATTAATAAGAAATTGTTCTTCCTCAGCTTGGTTTTCAACATGTTTTTTGAAATCTTTATCACTCAATTTTTTTTATTATTAATAGTGTCAATGTATTTATCTTAATTAGTAGGTGAAAAATATTTCGAAGAACTCGTGAGATTTCTTGAACAAATTGAAGGAAAACATAAAATATGATTTTCCTAGACAAGGAAACAAGAGAACAATGGTGAAAACTCAAGATCTAAAAAGAGGGAATAGTAGGTAATACGAGTTTTTTTCTTTTAGAGATACGGAATTAAAATTGGGCAACTTTTACATATAGCAAACATAAAATACATATATGCTATAGCAAAATTTGATGATTGCGTTCCATAGCAAACTTATATATGTATAATTCATTAAACATATACAATTGAAGTGAATTGTTTAAAACGAATTGTATAAAACGAGAAAGAGAGCAAGTATATACAATTTGAGTTGTATAAAACGAGAAAGTGAGAAAGGCAGAATTGAATTGTATAAAACGAGAAAGAGAGAAATTATATACAATTTGAATTCGTATAAAACGAGAAAGAGAGAAAGGCAAAAAGAAACTTGTGCAGGGAATATACACTTGAATCGAATTGTAGAAAACGAGAAAGAGAGAAATTATATACAATTTGAATTTGTATAAAACAAGAAAGGCAAAAGAGACTTGGGCAGGAAAATATTTATATTTGTATAATTATAAGTGTATAGGACGAAGATATATGCATTTGCATGCGTTTATACAATTTTCTCTCACTTTATACAATTAGAAACACAATTTATACAATTCTATTGTATAAAGCGAGAGAGGCGAGCGACAGGAATAAACGAGCGAGAGAGGGAGAGTGGCGAGCGAGAATATGAGGGAGAGAGGGACTAATAAACCGTTTGCTATGGGACACAAATAAATCAAAGGATAACTACTATATTTATTTTATATTATTAGTTTGTTATTTTATACAATAATCCCAATAAAATTAGTCCAATGTGAAGCCTAATTTGAGAAATAAAAAAAAATTATATTAGAATAAATTTTATTTTCTAAAATAAATCCATATGTATACTAAAATTCCCTAAAAAGAACACAATGTCTTACTACGGCTTTAGTGCATGTATTCTTTGGTGTTTAAAATTTTGACACTATTGCTTCTCAATAGATTTCTCTTTTTCAAGTTCACATGAAATATTCACAACACATTCAACTCCCTAGTCACGTTTTTGTAGAAATTTGACTGCAAATTAAGCACACTATTATCCAAGTTTAATAGCTTCTTTGGTCTTAAATCTCAAATTAAGGCTAAATCAGTGTATCTATTTGGAAATTAAACTCACATAAGAAAACAACATAGGAACAAAAACACGATATATACTATGAGTGTAGAATATAATGAAGAGGATTAATTAAGCAGTTGGATGTATAAAGTTGAAATGCTGCGCAGTTTAGAACATTAGTGTTGCAAAAAGAAAGTTTTAATGTGGAAACAAGTGAGCTAAAAAACTTCCATTAAGGACGTTGGCTAATAAAGAGGTTAATAATCATGAGATTTCAAGAGGTGTACGCAAGCTGATCAGGATATCAAGATTATAAAATTCAGAATCGGTGTTATTGAATATCAATTAGGTTTTATATGACACTATTTATACACAGACATAAAGGGTCATGTCTTCTTCATATGTATTTGCAACTATAGACCATGTCGTTACTTACAGGTCATAGCCACAACCACCTTGTTTGATTTTGTAGGTATCAAATTAAAACAACAGATTGGACTTTTTAATGGGTTTATTTAATTAATTATTTTGCATTCTCACCGTCACTGCGGAATTTACATACGTTTCAATAGAGGCACTGTCAATTGTTGAAATTGTAGAAGAGGAAAGTGAATGGCGATTTGCTTGTTGGAGTTTCAAGTTAGATATAAAGCTACAGAGATGACATGTAAGCATCGTAATCATTTCAATTGTATTAAGGTTAGAGATACGTGGATCCTGTCTATTTTACAGAGGCCAGAAGTAGTGGACAATTTTGACTTGGATTAACCAAGAAATTTTGACACTATTTACTTCTGACTTCGAATTTTTTCATATTTTATTTGTCAAGTGTTTTTAATTTGGCAAATTACTTTCAACTCTATCATTGGTTGCACACTTTTGTGTATTAGTAAGATTTAAGAGAATCTAATTTCAAAATATTTAAGTCCTTTTTTATTGTAACAATTTAATTTCAGTTTTTTCACGTGTGATATATTCAATGTTATACATTTTAATATATTTAACTAACTTTATTTCATTACCATATGATATATTGGAATTTTTTTAGCAACTTTCACATATAGCAAACATAAAATTCATATTTGTATGCTATAGCAAAGTTTGCATAATTGCGCTACATAGCAAATATATATACATGTATAATTCGCTATACATATACAATTGAAGCAAATTGTATAAAATGAAGTATAAAATGAAAAAAAGAAAGAGAATTGGGCAGAGAATTGTATAAAACAAAGTATATAAAACGAAAAAAAAAACACTTGAGCAGAGAATTGTATAAAACAAAGTGTATAAAATGAAGTATATAAAACGAATTGTATAATTATAAGTGTATAAGACGATTATATACAATTTAAATTTGTATAAAACGAGAAATGGAGAAAGGCAAAAGAGACTTGGGCAGGGAATATACAATTGAATCGAATTGGATAAAACGAGAAAGAGATAAATTATATACAATTTGAATTTGTATAAAACGAGAAAAAGAGAAAGTACTTTTATTGTATAACTATAAGTGTATAAGACGAAAATATATATATTTGCATGTATATATACAATCTTCTCTCACTTTATACAATTAGAAATTCAATTTATACAATTCTATTGTATAAAGCGAGAGAGGCGAGCGAGAATATGAGGGAGAGACGGACTGATAAATAGTTTGTTATGGAATACAAACAAATCAAACGATAGCTACTATATTTATTAATTTGTCATTCTATACAATAATCTCAATTTTTTTTATATTTTTAAATTTTGTGTTAAGTTAAATTAGGTGGAGTAAATTTTTAAAATTAGAAATATAAGAGCAAGGGGAAATTAAACGTTACCAATTAGATGAATCCAACTTTTACCAAAACCATAAAAATTGAGATAACTAATTAACAAACTAAACTACTAAACGAACAACACAGTGTTTCTCTCGTCTCTCCTATTTAGGATTTCGGTAATTGAGTTATTTTATTCTAAATCCAACTTGAAGAATATATACATACTATAAATTTGTCGTCCGGGAATTGATTCATCAAATATACTATGAATACGAGAAGAAGATCTTTCCGTGAGCAGCCACCACCGGCAGCTATGGCGCGATTCGACGCGCTGAGAGACGCACTCTATCTGGCGGAGCAGCATGAGCAATCGCGGATCCAGCGCCAACAAAACATGAGAGAAGTAGTATAAGATGTCGTGAATCATTTATACGACTTTCAATTGTTTCATAAGTTGTCTATTTTAGTCAATAATTTAACCGTTGCAAAAAGTTCATGTCAATATAAATGCGTTATTATTGTATTAGATGAGAGAAATTACTTGCAATTATGAAAGAACTTAAAATATGAAGACCAAAAGTTTTAATTTTGCTATATGTTAAAAGTAAAATTGAAAGGGAGCTAAAAGTTTTCAGTTTAATTGGAATGAAACATTTATACCACTTTATAATAAGGAGAAAAGAATGAGTAAATCAAAAGTTATTTCTATATACATTTGTACAATACAATTTAAGAAAGGCAAATACTACAGTAATTTTTTCAAAAAAGAAGTAAAAACATATACAATGGTTTTTTTTTACTAATATAAGCATTAATACTTACACTAGCAGCGACTGATACTTCTCTATCAGCACCAGTTTTGAAGTGTCGCATAATAATGATACTTAGACATGTTCGAATACCTGCGGCTGCTGACCTTATGCTTTTTCCTTTTTCCTTTTAAAAAACCTTATTAACAATAATAAATTGATAATTTAATCATTTATTTGTATAAAGAATAATTAATTACATTCTAGATGATAGTTAATAATTTTTAATTTTTGAAATAGTTCAAAACTAATACTGTACTTATCAAAATAACTCTTAATGAGAAACCTAGAAGGCTAGAACTCCAAATATGGGGAAAATAAATTAGTAGCCAATTAGATTAATACTTGATTTGACTTCCTTTTCTATTCATATAAATAAATTTAAAGTAATTATTTAATTTAGAGTTGATAAGTCTAAATTTCAGCTTGAATTAATATTCTTGAATTTGGTTTTAACCTTTCAAAATTATCAGTCTGTGACATTGGAAATTCTTAATTTTGTAACACTATATTTTTTTTTATAGATATATATAATTAACCTATATGTGTATATCAAAACTAATAGTGCATTGAAACTAGTTATTATTTTACATAATAAATAACCTAGTTACTATGCGATTATTAAATGATATTATAAAATCACATTATAGAAAATTAATCGCTCTGAAAAATATCCCATAAAAATAAAGATTTTGAAAACCCAAATTTTAACAATAGACAATAAAATAACGGCAAAATTAATACTCCCTCCGTTTCAAAAAGATTGGCCTAGTTTAATTTGAAACGAAATTTAATAAAAGAAAGAAGACTTTTTAATCTTGTGGTTCTAATTTAAAGTATGTCAAATGTACCACAATGCCCTTTAATCTTATGGTCTTAAATATGCCACGTGTAAAGTTAAAGTTAAAGTGTTGCCAAAAAAAAAAATAGATCATTCTTTTTTAAACAAACTAAAAAAAAAATAAGGTCATTCTTTTTTAAACGGAGGGAGTATGATATAAAATCTTTGAATAACCAATTAACCAAACTAAACCATTAGACACCCTTTCAAGTGTCTATCATTGATCTCAAATTTTGTGTTATTTTTTTAAAAAACATTTTAGAGAGTAATATTTTGATTGAACTAAAGAAATATTTGGTGCACAAGTTAATTATATTTTTATATGCATAGTTTATCGAAAAAATCCGAGTTTCATTTGATTTTAAAAAAATTAAAAATTCGACACAAATGTTTGGTTGATATTTGAAAATCCAAAAAAATAGAGTTTTATTAGTTTGGTTTGAGTTATAAATTTAATTTTTTTTACACAAATAATTTGATTTGATATTTGAAAAACTCAAACCAACTCGCTCATGTTCGCCCCTGATTAGTGTGGTTAAAAGTATATTATTCCCAATCCAACTAGGACTAGGTTCGAGAATATACACTATATTTACCCCCTTACTAAATATTGGTTTATAATTAGTGCTGTTTAAAGTATATCATTCCCAATCCAACTAGGACTAGGTTCGAGAATATACACTATATATACACCCCTCCATTAGACGGGCTTACTAAATATTGGTTTATAATTAGTGCTGTTGTTAAAAGTATATAGGTTCGAGAATATACCCTTTATATACACCCATCCATCCTATACCAACTACTTTAATTTTCCATGCCAAGGTTGTTTCAGGATCTCCCTCTGATGAGTTCACACATCCAGAATGAAGCCGGGGCTTCAGCACCAGCGGCACAGGCTTCAATAGAAGCACTGCCAATTGTTAAAATTATAGAAGAGGAAAGTGAATGTGCAATTTGCTTGTTGGAGTTTCAAGTTGAGGAAAAAGCTAAAAAGATGCCATGTAAACATCATTATCATTCAAATTGCATTAACCGGTGGTTGGAGATACACGGTTCCTGTCCTGTTTGCAGGTACAAGATGCCTGCGGCTGCCGGAACAAGACAGACCCTGATAGAGAGTATTACAAGTGTTGGTGGTAGTATTAATGAGTCGGATGAACAAATAGATATATACACTGAGAGCATCTTAGGTTGTGTTTTTTATTCTGTTTATGTTGGTTTACTGTTTATGCTATCTAGTTAATACGAGAGCGGATTGATCCATAATAATCTCTCAAAAGAGACATTAATGTTTTTTTTTCTTGTTTACCCACAAAAAAAGAAGAAGATATTTTTCTCAATAGATTTCAAGTTTACACGGAATTTTTACTAGACAATCAACTGACTACATACAAATGTTCTTGCCTGCCCACATAATATTATTTAACAAACTCAAGTAATAAAACAAAGTTAATATCTCAAAAGATACACTCAAGTCTCGTAAAGTTATTAAACTTTGCTTTGTATCAATAAACTTAGGCCTTTAACACACTAACAAAGTGGTCCTTCACAAAAGCCATCTAAATTGTTAAAGAGACTTGCTGTAAGGCTCAATCAGAGGTACTTTTTGTTTTGGGGGGGGACTTGAACCCACAGGCAAAAACATCAAGAGAGTAAGTGACATAAGAAGAAAAACATACTAGCACTATGACAGTAGTAGTAATATAACCAAAGAAGAATTATATAAGGCACACAAGGACAAACGTTGCCCATCCTTGTAACTCAAGGATTTGTATGTTCAATGACATATTTTAAGTAGCACAAAAGCACATTGAAAATCAGTTAAACGACTCAGAGTCTACCCCAGTTGGGCAGAAAATATCATCTTCAGGATTAAGCAATTTACGGAATGCAAAAACGTGCTAAGCAGTTTAGGACATCAGTTGCACAAAAAACTGAAAAGAAGTCTAAACAATTGAGCAAAACTTCCATTTACGAGAACATCAATTATGCATCACAATAGCAACTACATACCCAGTGTAATCCCACAAATGGGGTATGGAGAGGGTAGGATATATGCAGACCCTATCTTTATGGAGCAGAGAGGCTGTTTCCAATTTTCCATTGGCTCAGAACATGGAAAATGTTTTCATTCCTAACTGTAGCAGTGGAAGGACCTAGGGAATTCAAGCAACTTCAATACATGATCCTCTAATATGAAAATTCTTTATACAGCTCGAGAAAGTACTACACAGTGAAGTCTGATTGCTGAACATGTGACTATTCCTTTGAACCTAATTTGCACAATGCAGTCATAAAACTAAAGAAAATAGCAACAACTAACAAATGTTCGCAAGAGGAGATATAGAGTACTCCAGAAAGAGAACACTAAAGCCTAAACTGATCCTATAAGACGTGGTCAACGAGAATTAACCATGGAGAACACACATAACAGTAAAACATTAATATCAACAAGATCAAATTGCCCAAAAGACATCTTGTGTGGCCGAAATAGTACTTGAATAATTTATAGGAACAGGGTACACTATTATGGTAGCCAAAATGGCAGATTCCCCTGCTACATTATAATAAGGGTTCCTGTTCTTTGTAATATATATATATATATAAGCTTATAAAAGGGTCTAGTACTTTTCAGAGAAGATTACCAGTCAAAGGGCATCATCTGATTATTACAGCATCCAAAATATGCTTCCTATAATTATTTCTTAAACTTCCCAGTCTTCCTTGGTCCAGGAATTTCCATTGTACCTATAGAGCAACCACATCTGCCTCGATACACAAGAATGGCTCTACCATTAGGCGGAGCCATTCTCTTAAGCTCACCTTCCAATTCTTGATGGTAATCTCTAGGTAACTTGAATATCCCCTTTTTAACTCCTCCAATTTTAGGAGGAGTCAAATTTGACTTCTTAAGACTGTCTTCTGTCTCTAGCTGTATATCAAATTCAGCAGCTTTCTTAAGCCGACGACAACCTGGTCTCCCACATCCTCTCCCTGTTGTACAAATTGTCACTGCCAAAAGAGCAATTACAGCAAAAAAAATGCTAAGCCCTAGACAGATAAACACCATCGGAGCGCGCAAAAATTCCTCTTTCACCACATCAGAAACTTCTTCGAAAAATTCAATCAGTATATGCACCACAAGATTTATGTAAGGATACAACAAAACCCCAGAAGCACCAACCACGGCAATGAAAATCACTACATCAATGATAGCAGAGTGAGACTGTTCACAATCACTTGGCGGCATGTTTCTTTTCTTGTCCGACCGATTGATTTGCCTCAATTTCGAAAAGTGGGCAGTTGAAATCTTGGATTTCACCCTGGCTAATTTTGGGTCTATTGGGGGAATTGAGGTGTGTAAACAGACCATTTGGGTTAAAGATTTCAAGATTGTATCTAAGAATATAAAAGACTCAATCAGATCGGCCAATTTTCCCAAATTGAAAAAGGGATTGGAATATTGATGGATAGTCAATTGGGAATTAATATCAGATTGAAGTAATCTACAAGGAAGAAGACTAATAGCTGAGAATGGAGATCTGGTGTAAATTGAAATTTAGGCCGGCCATCAAAGAGTATAGAAAGGGAAGCAGAGACGACAAAGGAGATTTGATGTGTATTTAAATTCCTTCACATGAAATGGTGGACTCCATACACTCCAAATTTAAGTTTTAGAATTCTTTTTCTGGTTCTAATGGGCTACAACTTACCTACATGGGCCATATGACTCATCAAATGACCCGACTCAATCCCACCATTAAAAATAGGGAAAAATTATTGAAATACACAATTTTTTTATATTTTACTTTGTTTTCATTATCCCATTCTATTTTTAAAAATCTCTAAAATTCATTATTTCTTTAATATATTCGAGCTATATAATATGTATCTGATTTATTTTATGATGTATCCAAATTAATTTTGGATGTATTCGAGCTACATATTATGTATCAGATTTATGTTATAAGGGATTAAGTAATTACAAACTAAACGGGGATAGATTGTAATTTCATATTAAAACTATAAATTTTAGAAATATCAAATATGATAGATTAGATATAATAAGGTTTTATAGTTATAGTTTTGATAATTGTGCTTTATATTTATAGTTTTATTTACTAAGGAGGTCATGATTTGTATATTTTGTGCGATTTGTATATTTTTACTTATATTTTTGTATATTTTACTTGTGAATATTACAAATAAGTAAGTATATATAAATTATGTATCTATACATTTAGAAATTTTTCTATTTCGCTTGCCAATATATAAATTGGATAATTTATTGTTAACTTTTTATAAATCGTATACAAATAGCTAGGATAAATATATACAATCAAGTGAATTACACAATTTTACGTGAATTATACAAATTAAACAAATAGCAAGATCTAAGTAAACAATGACCGCTAATCACAATTTTCTAAAGCAATAGCTATAGCTTTTCATACCTTTAAATATTTGTTATTCTATAAAAAATTTCCTAAAATTATAGTTTAAACAATTTTCATTTCACTCCCAGACATTCATAACTTGATATGTTTCTACATGCTTAAATTTTATATATATATATATATATATAGTAGATATTGAATTTTGAGAGTGTGTGTATTTTTCATTTGTGAAAATTTTGACTTTGCTACTAAGTAAAAAATAATTAAAAATGTATGATATATCTTTACAATAAAGTAAGGTATTTTGGGTAATAGTAAGCAATTGGAAAGTATGTTGTTGATAGTGAAAGCACAAGGAGGTGGCATCATTGTCATATACTTTGACTAGTGTGAGAGGAGTATTACTTGTCTAAAGTCTAACACAAAGTCTCGACGTGACAAACAAGGAATTTAAAGTTGAAATTAGAGGCTAGTTGGTCTATACGCACGACGAAATGGGAGGTAAAATTTTCAAACTAAAATCCATGGCAAATTGGGTTGTTGTACGAGTTAGTATTAGACTAAAAGTCAGACCATCAAAATTTGGCAATGATTTTAGTGGCGCTCAATAGTCCATCCTTAGATATTTATCCACTTTATGAATAGCAACATGTTGGAATTGAAAGCAAAAAGTTATGTAATGACCCAATAAAGTAGTCACCATATGTTAGTATTATTTGATCTTACAAGAAACCTACTGCAGTTCAGAAATTGAGACCGTTCTTCCTTTCTATGAGTAACAAATACCCTTGGAATAAATACACAGTTAAATTCAACAGAAAAATATATTGCAACATCATCATTGGTATTTTCATAATAACATGAACCATGTAAATCCCAAAATAGATTCTAGTTTGGATGTTTACCATTATAACTGGTCATGACAAAAAGAAAAAAAAATACTTGCAGGCAGAAAACAAAGTAATGCAACAAACAAACTTGATCTAAAAAAACCAGCTTATTCTATGAATTAAATTTACCAGCAATCACAATGTACTTTTCAAAAATCCTTTGGTCGAGCGCTGATTGAAGAACTTAATGCAATAAAGAGGAACGTAGAATACTATGTTGTATAGCCAGATTTTTCCTGCACAACTCCAGCCAATGATCTGATCTCCAAACACAACAAGCATGGTGGAAATAAATTGATAAAACACGCAAATAGATAGGAGAATATCACAACCAGGCAACAAACTCCCAGTCCTCATGACGAATATTAACGCAGAATTGCTGCTGCTAACTTGAAGGAGAACTGCTAATCCAAACTTCATATATGTCATGTCGAGTGAAAAGAAGTTTGTTTCATATACTGCCCAGAAGAATATGACTGTCGACATTGCCAAATAGCTACCAAGGATAATTCCAGTAGTCAAAATCTCGGACAGGCTCCAATTAACAGGCAGAAGAGATGATCTGACCCTGTTCTCTGATGCTATCACATTGATAAAGCAATTGGGCATCGCAATAAAGAGCATCTTCAAGGGTGGAAAATCGAACTTCCAGACCAGAGCCAAAAGCATAAAACTAAGCACGTTATGGATTGCAATTGAAACAGCATGTACCATGCAACTTTTCATCCTTACAGTGATTGATCGACAGGTCAAAACAGCTTCACAAAAGTATTTCAGAGCAGGTCCCAGAAGGACAATGTCAGCAGCATTTAGAGCCGCTTCAGTGGCTCCATAATGAGCTATCCGAATATCAGCCTTTTTTAAAGCAGGAATATCGTCGACACCACCACCACAATCATTCCACATGTATGTCTCCGAGATTGCAAGTGCTTTATTATCTCATATTTGTGCTCAGAAAGGGCACAGCTAACAAATCCATCAGCCTTCTCTATGATTTCATCAATTGATACATCATTATCAGGAGCAAACGATTCGCTAATTATGTCCCAATAGAGCAGATGAAGGATACATATTTGTTCCCATTCCTAGGCGACGCCCAATTTCTTTTCCAATTACCAGTTGATCCCTTGTAATCATTTTAACATTCACTCCGTGGTTCAACAATTCCCTGATTGAGCTTGCACAATCCTCTCTTGGCGGATCAACAAAAGGCAGAACACCGATGAATTGCCATGGACTCCCAGATTTCTCCTTTGCTCCGTGCGGAACTTCCTGGTATGCTACAGTGATTGAGTGCAAGACCTTGTCAGCAAACATATCAATCACAGAGTGAACTGATTGTTCTGTATCTGACGGAACTTCCTGGTTGGCCTGCTCAGCAATTGATTGCAAAACCTTCTCCGCAAATATGTCCATCGCAGAATGTACTCTATGTTCTATATCTGACAGAAACTCCTGGTATGCGACTGCCATTGACTTCAAACCCTTGTCAGCAAACATGTTAATCACAGAGTGAACTCTATGTTCGATATCTGACTTGTTATGAGCATAATGATTTAGGATATGTTCTGGTTCATGCAGACCCTGTGCCATTTTCCTTTGCCATCTGAATAAGTATGTGATGTTTGTTTTTCAGTTGGACAGCAAGGAAGGAATAATCTTATTCCATCCCGTCTAGCACATTCCTTTGAATTACAGGCTCGAGCTGCCATCAGAGCAACAGTATCTTTATTGATGTCGTTGGCGAAAACCTCAATAAGGTCTTTTTGAACATCAAGCTTGCCAAGTGTTAGGGTCCCCGTTATGTCACTACAAAGCACGTGCATACAAGCCATATCAATTATAGTTGTCATCCTTTTTGTAACATAATGGGTAGTAGTAACAGTATGTCTCATTATGAGTAAAAGAGTGACTGGCATGCCAGAACGGTATGCACGGTGTTGGATACAGTACATGACAGTGAACTCCACCATCATTACCACAGCAACAAAATGGATGCAGAAGTTTGCAATACCTTTGGAAACACGTTGAAAACATTGCACTTGGTTGGAACTTTTAACAAGGTGGGCAGCTGCAGCATTCCTATATATGGTACGAACTCCAGTAGCGATAACCACTGTTACAATTTCTCCTTTTTGACAGGTTGAACCAGAGTAAGCACAATCTCCACGACGTGATTTTGTTACGGGAAGGGATTCACCTGTCAGATCAGACTGGTCAATTTTCACGACTGGATCATCAGTAGTACAGTACTTGAGGATACGAACATCTGCAGGCATTTTTATATAGATCATATCCCCTGGGACAATGTTAGAACTGTCTACTTCACACCATTGTCCATGTTGAAGAACTCTGCACCACTTTTCTAAATATTGGACCCGAGATGCTATATCGCTAGTTAGATTAACCGCAACAAAAGTGTATGATAAGTTATTTACAATTGGAAATGTAAGGATACCCAAAAAAAAGGTACCAATCTGGAGACCTTCCTCACAATTGCCATGATAGCAGCAGCTACCATAGTCTGTGAGAGAGGGTTCCATGAATATCTCAAAAAATTAAAGAATTTACTCTCCGTCTTCTCCTCCAGCTTGTTGTGTCCATAAATGGACAATCAGTATAAGTAAGACCTTCGTCCTCTTTACATCTCAAATTCTCACAAACTTGTTCAATCGGTACGTTTTCCAAATCATCGAGATCCATTAAGACTCTCTGGTCCGATCCCTAGTCAACACATACATGAGTAAGACTTTTAATTAAATGAGTCATTTTCTTTGGCATTAATGAAACATGTCTCTTATCAATCAAAAGGCTCAGCGCGCATAAAATTCAATTCGTAAGACTAAAATCATCAGGAGATAAGCTTATATGCAAGTTCGACTAAGCATTGGAAGTCTTCATTTGTTTAAACACAATTCATGATACTCATCTTATTAACAGGTTGCAAGATGAATCATCAGTAAGTAGCCTTGGCTCTTGTGGTCTTTCAACACTTACTTACCAATGATTAATTCCGATACTCCAACCTGATGAAAATTATATATGCACAAAAATTTGAAATCAGACATGCTAAATTATTCTCGTATATATAAGGTCAAATTTCACTTTCTTGATTAAAATCGAACATAAAAAAAAAGTACCTGTCTAGCGTGAATTTTCTGAATGAACGACTTTGGATCAAGTTCTTAAAATCTTCAATATCGGATTTGCTGTGTAACTATTATAATTTCTCTGCTCTGATTATTTATTTATTATTATAGAAAAAAGAGTATTTAAGTGTCACAACTACTTTAGGATTCTCTAAAATAAAAGGTTTAAGAGATTTGTACTCTAATGTTATGCAAAGTAGTTACGACTTACGACTTAAGAGTGGAAGAGTAATGCTCTCTTTCTACTTTCTAGACTAAAATCACATGGTTATATAACTTAAGAATACTAACTTTCGGAAGAGTAACTTATTTTTACTTTTTTTTTCTGAATAAATCTAATAAATAAGATTATGAAATAATGAATCACATACACATTATATATAATGTGTAATTGTTAGAAATTATGGATTATGTATGTCCAATTGCTAGAATCAAATCATCCCTTCTAGCTATACCCTTTCATTTCAAATTAATTAAATTGCTGAATTGTTTCACATATTTAAGAAAAGAAGATTAAAATGTAAATTTGGTATTATTTTTATTTTTGTCCTTATTAATTATTAACAAATTTATAATTAAAATAATTTAACATTAATTAATAACTAATTTCAATGCTAACTAATGAAAAATAAAATTGGAAGAATATTTTAAAAATAATTTTGAAAATTGAACAATTAAATTAATTTGAAAAATGAAAAATATCTCAACAATTCAATTCACTTGAAATAGAGGGAATATTATTTATTTAGGAAACATCATATTGTGTGGGTTATCTATACATCATATGGATTAATTAAAATATATGGATTAAATGCAAGTACGTGGAATGAATCCCGATTAATGTACATGTTTGATATGAATTACATTTGCATATGTATTAGTATTAGGTACAATATGATCTACAATCTCAAGATACGTTATTTTATTATATATGTGTGCTAATTTTCTTTTGAGTATTTAATAGAATACTATTTTGATGTAATCATGCAAAAAAAAAAAAGGATAAGAAAAGCACGAGTGCTATTATGATTCTTCATGTTACACAAGAGATCAGCTTGGAGATAGTTTTTATAATTAAAAGAGGTTAAGGAATTTTTATACAAAATTTGGTATTGTTTTTATGTAATAATGCAATAACCTTCTCAACTCTATCTTATCATCAACATTAAATTAATTATTATTTATATTCTAGATTTTCTCGACTATGGTCCCACGCAGGAGAAGGGATAGTATGATTGAAGTAAAGTTTTTTTAAAATTTAAAGTTGGCCGTAAAAGCACGTTTTGTAGCGTCCATCATATCCGTTTGGGTCAATTTTCATACTCATCCACAAATTTTCAAATATTTAACGATATCTCCATGGCTATAAACAATCGTAAATGAGTAAATCGAAATAAATTATATTTTTGAACTAAATTATTTCTAACTATAAAATAAATTAAATTTACCTAATAGATTTTTTATTTTACCCGATATATAAAATTTAAATAACTATTATATTTATTAAAATAATATAATAACATAATACTACAAATTATGAAATAATACATAACAATTAATAGAGTGTTAAAATATAGTGAGATTTTAATTACTTTATCCATTTTTTTTAGTTGTCATATTAAAGTTTGACATAATCTTTAAGAGAAATTCAATAATGAGGAATATTTGACCAATATATTACTTGTTAATTTTGTAATCTTTATTATATACTCTCTTAGTTTCTAATTATTTATTCAAGTTTTTATTTTTACTTGACTATTTTCACAGATTAAGAAAGGATAATTTTTTTTTACCTTTCATATCCTTAATTAGTTAATTTTGAAAAAAAAAATCTTCCTTGAAAATCTTTTAAGTTTTTAAATTGTTCACTTTATAATAATAGGAATAATATGACAACTCACTATATCAATCATTAATTTTTAAAATATATGTATTAATTTAAAAATAAACAAATAATTAAACACAAAATAATATGTGCCCCTTACTCTAAAATAATTAATGAAGAAAGTTTGAAAAAGATAATTGATTTCTCTCCATTGTTCAAATTGATAATTATTTTAAATGGACAGAAATTTATAATATTTTTTTATTTTAAAATAAATTATTTTTTAAATTAAAAGGATAAAAAATATTAACATCGTATGAGATATGTTATGTTTTATTATTTGATAACTTATCAAATGAGTATGAATGTTATTAAGAGTCTCTTATAGATCTGATTCATTCAGATATCTTTCAATCAATTAAGAAATTTTTAAAAAATAAAATAAATAAACTTAATAGGTGAATCTAAACTAAATGTATTCAATAGGCTGAATCTAAATAATTAAAATTTAAATCTCTATTAAGTGCAAATAAATAAAGACTAAGTCAAATTCTGATTAATTTTTTTTCTTCCTATTTTAAAATATAAATAACAACTTAAGAAAAAGGAATAGAGTAATGGAAAAGAATACACGTGGAAACGGAAGAAGTCCGAAAAAGGGGAAAAGGCGGATCTTTTTGAAAGGGGTGGGCGGCTACTAGTGAAGGGAAAAAAAGGAAAAAGAAAAAGGTCGTGCTGAGTCGGATTAAAAAGTGTTACTATTATTTTTTAGAGAATCAAGAAAGAGAAAGACAAGAAAGTGAAGATCTATAGCCACATACAACTTATGGCTCTAAATTAACGATTGCTCACCTGGCATAACAACCTTTTTTTTATTTTGATTACACTTCGTTTCGTTTGAGAAAAAAATTTATAGCCTCTTTATATATCAAAAGTTCGTTGTACATTTCATTTTAATCTAAGCAGGATGAATTTAAATCTTAAAAATATTTTAGAGGAGAATATGATAAAACACCTGTTTTGGTAAACCAACCAAGCCTAAAACCAGACCCAAAGTCCCATAACAAAGAAAGTGTTAGTGGGTGTCAGATCTCTTTCTCTGCCTCTGCTGAATGAATTAAAGTGTGTCAATAATCCCAAAAATTCATCTCATATTATCTGTTCCTCTTTCTTTCTTTCTGTTCTCTGCTATACTTTTTATCTTTGGGACTTGCCAATGTCTGAAGCAATTGCTATAAAGGATCCTGCAATTAAGCTCTTTGGTTGGACTATTCAGTTACCCGATTTTCCGGCTCCGGCGCCGGAGGATAATAGTTTCTCAGCTGGAGAAGTCGAGCAAGAGCTCAAGGTATGATAATAATAAATGCTTCTTCTTGTATGTAATGACTTTATTATGGTTTTGAAGTCATCTGGAGACTGGTTGTTGACTTTCCCTTTGGACCATATTGTTAGGGTTTTGGATTCTTCTTTTTTGTTAGATCCGTATTGGTTATTTTTTTTCCTTCTTTGGTTAGAATTTTTACCTCTTTTGGCTATTAGGTTATGCTTACTGAAATTTTCTATTTTGGTGTTTTTTTCTTTGTCTGAACACTTGAGTTTTTCTTTTGTTGTTCAATCTTCTTAGATTGTTAGCTATTTTGTAGTGAAAAAACTATACACTGAATTTACCGCCTTCTTGGTCGAGCTCATTGCACAGGACTTCTCTAGTTGCACAACAGGCTTATCCTGTGCACAATCAAAAAGAATAGCGGCTGTGGGTTCCCTTGTCAGTGTAAATTACTGAAGTTACCGTTTCTTGAAATTAATAGAGTTGTAATTACTTGTGCTTCCATCCAATTATGACTCAATCTCAATCTAGCTAGGATTGGCAGTATGAATCCTGTGTATCAAGGGGTTTTTTCTATATTGTATCTTGACTATTTCTACACGGACATTGGCTTACCACAGGTCTCCTCCTCTTTCCAGCTTTGGATAAATTATGCTTTGCACATAAGAAGAATTTTCCTTATGCTTAAACTAGTTTTCTTTAGCCTGTATGTGACAAGCGATGGCTGCATAGCTCAAGCAACAGCTTTGCTTTGTTTATCGCTTACTTGAGATTTTATACATCAAATTTATCTACTTTTGAACTTGTCAATTATTGTGAGACGTGAAAGAATTAAAGGATACAAACTATTGATGTGTTTTGTTAATCTCTGTAATTCATATAAAATATGATATTATGCAAAAGATATTGCTTTTTATGTAAGATGAATGTTCAAATCTTTCTTAACTACTCCATTCAGCGTTCTTGCTATGATATGATGTACACTCCAAAAGATACTTAAGTTGTCAGGTATTCAAATCCTCTGTCTTCCTTCAGTAACTTCTAAATGATGCTCCCTTGTTCAATTTGTTTGTACTAATTTCCCGTTATAGTCCGTTTAAAGAACAATGTCTCTTGCTCTGGTTGGTTACTCATTAATTCTAACTTTACTCATTTTAAGACCATAAGATTAAATAATATTTTGGTACGTTCTACATATCTTTAGCTTCAGAGCACAAAATTTAAAGTTGTTTTTACTTTCTTGAATTCCATGTCAAGTCAAAACCAATCAAACAAATTGTATCGAAGGGTGTATTAGACTTTTATGACTTCCTTCTTATCTTTGACCTCAACATTCTGTCTATGAACTAGGCACATGCTTCAGTGACAGGGAAGCTCAGCAGTCAGTGTAGATATCAGGATCTAGTGAAATCTTGTTAAACACTGCTTGACTCTGCAACTCCCATATATTATCTGTTACTTGAATAAATTTAAGAATCTAACTTGATTTTTCTCTCTACATACAGGGTCTATGTGATGATTGTATTGATGACAATGAACATTTGACTACTGAGGATTCACAGGATCAGAATCCAATTCAGCAGAGATGTGATATTATAAATTATTATGAATCTTCTACAGCCAAAACGTCAAAAAGTGAAGAGGAACACGGTGAAACAAGCAACTCACACGAGAGAAACCTGAAAAAACCAGACAAGACTCTTCCATGCCCTCGCTGTAATAGCATGGAAACAAAATTCTGTTACTTCAACAATTACAACGCCAGCCAGCCTAGACACTTCTGCAAGAATTGTCAGAGATATTGGACAGCTGGTGGGACTATGAGGAATGTGCCTGTAGGTGCTGGTCGTCGGAAACACAAGAACTCGGTTTTGCATTACAGTCACATATCCGTCTCTGAAGCAGTATCAAATGTAAGAACAAATTTTCCTACTGAAACCCAGCAACCTCCCCTCACGCTCAATGGAACAATTCTGTCATTTGATACTGACAAACCCGTATCTGAGTCGATGGTTTCAGTTTTGAACGTTGCTGATAAAGGTATGCAAAATTGTTCTGGGAATGGGTTTCAAAAATATAAAGAGCTTCGAATTCAAGCTGGAGATAATGGAGATGATCATTCCGAAGGATCTTCAGTTACTGCTATAAGTTCAAAGGATAATGATAATGGATTACCTAACACTCCAAGGAAGAACTACAACAGCTTTCCAACTCATTTACCTTGCTTTACTGGAGCTCCTTGGCCATATATATGGAGTTCTGTGCACTGTAGAAATGCAGTACCTCCACCTGGTTACTCCCTTCCCGGCATTCCTATGTCGTTCTTCCCTGCAACCACTTATTGGGGTTGTACAATACCAGGTTCTTGGAATGTCCCTTGGATGTCCCCACCCACTGCTTCCCACAACCAAATGCCTCTAACTCCTGGTCCTAATTCTCCAACTTCGAGGAAACATTCAAGGGATGAGAATGTGCTGAAATCGACAGGCACTGAGGAAGAGCAACGAAAAGAAAGTGATCCTGGGAAGCGTCTATGGTTTCCTAAAACATTGCGAATTGATGATCCAGGAGAAGCTGCAAAGAGTCCTATCTGGGCAACATTAGGAATTAAACATGAGGTTGTTGATTCAGTTGGTGGAGGTCTTCCCAATGACTTTCTGCCAAAGAATGATGAGAGGAGTTGTGTTTCAGAAAACTCTACCTTATTACAAGTAAATCCAGCAGCAATGTCCAGGTCGTTAAATTTCAATGAGAGCTCATAAGCAGGTGTGTTGATAAGCTTTGTAAATGTTACAAAATGGTGGTGGCAAGACAGGAGTTATTCAGCTGAATATGCTTCACAATAGTCTTCCACTGGCATTTCCGTTAGACCAGTTATTCATAGTGTAGTCCAGAGAAAGTCTAGATGTAGACTCAATGTTAAGTTTTTTACAGAATTAGAATAGATCAATCTTGCTGTTAGTTCCCTCCTTTTTGTGTGAGTGAGTTTAGTGAGTTCTGTTTTCTAGTGATTTTTCTGGGTATTAAGTTTCTTCGTTGATGTGTGTATTTGTATTCGAGAAAGCGAGACACATACTAGAGTCACAGTGTGAAAATCGCGTGGTAAAATAAGTTGGAGGTGAAATGAAAGAGTTCCTTATTTACCTTTTTGTCGGCTTCAAGTTCTATTATAATGCACCACTATGAATGGAGCTTCACCATGCATAACTAAACTTCCCTTTCTTCCTGTTGGCCTTCTTTTCTTCTCTCTTTTTTGGAGAACTTTAAAATTATTTTCAGTTTAAATGATTATCTTGTTCCTTTCCAGAAACTGAATGGGGGCTATTGTCCAACTTCTAGTAGTTGTATATGCAACTATAAATGGAACTGCATTGAGAGGGGAAAAAGTAATGGTCAAAGTTTGAGATATTCTAGTATTTTGTGAAGAACTTGACAACATTCATTTTCAGGGAATGGAGTGGTTTAGTGTGGAACTTATCATGTGGCTTCTGCAATAGATTACTATTGTTTTATGCACAAAAATCATTTGTTGACTAGTTGAAAACCTATCGTTTGTAGATTCTCTTGAGTTATACAAAGCTTCCTTGATAACAAACTATTGAAAGCACTTTGACATTACTTTTACAGTTGCTTTGGGATTCCATATCAGCTTCCTGCAGGGACCAATATCAGGCTGAGTCATAATTACAATGACTTCACACAGAGAAGTTGCCGGATGATTTCCCTTTCCATACCACTTGATCTTCGCAGCTATTTGATTCCTTGAATGTGGTTAACACATTGATGAACTGTGTAAACCAGTCAAGTGTCAATTTCCTTGTCATTAAGATTTCTTCTGGAGGTTACCTCTCCTATGTTGTTTGCGAGCTATTGCATAGAAGTGAGGGTTTTACCCTGTGCGCACCCAAATGGTAGCGCTTGTCATAAAAAAAAATAGATTTCTTCTGGAGGGTTAGAAATGTTTTATTGCATAAATTCTTCCAACCTAATGCTCATTGCTCAAGTATTTTTACTTACTTTTACAATGGTGAATGAGAGATTATTTGCTCATACAGGTGCAGTACTGTCCCTCCAACCTTAGTCAGAGCGTGGAGGGTTTGAATCGAGCCCGGGGAATGGAAAGCTCCTAATAGAGAGTGCCCTTTTTGTGAGCCTTACACGAAATGAAATATTGGATTAGTGTGATCAATTTCATTTACTGTATGCACAAAACAAACAAAATTACATCAAGACAGACACTGATTGAATGTTTTTATCAGTTATTTCTTCTGCAATCTGCTTTTCCTAAAACCTCTCTACCTTTCAAAATAGCAGTAAGGTCGGCATACACTCTATGTTGTTGTTGTATTGAGCTGTTTGAAGTGCGTGTCTGATGCACAATGCAGTGTCTATGACTAGTTATACTTTCCTTGACTATAATACCATTCACAGAAATTAAATGGGATCTTGTTTGATTTAAGAGAATCTCATAATTAACAAATTTTGTTATCAGTTTAAAATTTTAATTTTGGTGTAGTCGAAACTATAGTGTTTCTGTTTTGTTCAGCAAACTGAGTTTGCCTGGAAAGTTCAAGTTGTCTATAGTTGCAAGTTATATGCTTCATTAAAGTTTATGAAAGGCGATGGAGTATGGCAAAGTTATTGGGATTGAAAATGAAAAGTCAACTTTCATTAAAAATAGTTCAATGCTTGCACTACTTTCCAAGTGATTCTTGAACTAAGGGAACTATACTAGCCAGAGGAAGAGTTTAATTAGAGGTGTAAATAAATAAAAAGAAGAAGCTACTCATGTTGCTGCCTTACAGCCTAGTTAAAGTGCATTTGTTTGTTGAAGGTAAAGTTAAAGCATGGAGATGTCCCCATCCAAGACAACAAAAGATAAAAATTCAAAAGCAAAAGCTTTTAATTAAGTAGCCACTAGCAGGAAACACTAAATGGTGACACGTGATGTGGGAACTACTTCCCAACTTTCGATATTCAAGCCATGCTTACTTTGAGTCATACTATTTTCTTTTTTGTCCCAAAATAATCCATTTGAATCGGAGAAACTATTTTCTAAATCTCTAACTAGAGTCGTTTATTATTCATTTAACACATATTATTAGAAATATTAATAAATTATAGAGATGATATTACTATATTATTTTTTTGACTTTATTAAATTTAATGCTTTAAAAAATATCTTAGATGCAGAGGCGAACCCAGAGTTTGAAGACCTAAGGTGCACCAATATAAACATAGCTCAAATATAAATAAAAACAAGCTTTAGTAGGATTCAAACCTTGATCTAGAGGGTGAAATATCTTGCTTCTACCAATTGAACAAGGGAACTTTCTATGTTTTTTATGAGAGCACTGTTAGTTATATCCTAATTTCATTGCAACAAAAATAATCATTAGCGGTATTTAATTTTTAATTGCCGCTAAATATATATTTTTAGCGGCAATTGTCACTTTGTATATGTCCCCAAAGCCTTTAGCAACATTGGTTTTAATGACATTTAACTAATGCCGGTAAAGACTTTAGCACTCTTTATTAATGTCAATATTTAATGCCGCTAAAAATTGTTTTTGTTGTAGTGTTTCTACCAGTTTTTCAAAATAAATATACATACATATAATTTTTTCGGAAGTTAGCGAGTGCACGTGTATCCCCTTCATATAGTGTGGGTCCGCCCTTGCTTAGATGATACATATATTTAATAGCAAAGATAAAATAAATATAAAAAATAAATTATTTCTTGATTTTCTAAATTAAATAAGTATTATCTTCGTTTTAAAAAGAATGTCCCTATTTTCTTTTTAGTTTGTTTAAAAAAGAATGACCTATCTTCATCTTTGTCAACACTTTAATTTTAACTTTCCACATGGCATGTTTAAAACCACAAGATTAAAGGACATTTCGTTACATTTGACATAACTTTAATTAGAACCATAAAATTAAAAGGTTTTTTTTTAAAAATTTCGTTTCAAGTCAAACTAAAACATCCTTTTTAAAAAAGAGGGAATATTATTAGACGGAAGTAGTTAACTTCGGCCTGCCTCATTGCGATATATGAACATTCATGTGCACGTACACAAGCGATCTGACAATAGCTCCTCTTCACCCTCTGGCCTCTACAATACAATTAAAGATTTTTAATGTTTCATTGCATGTGATAATCAATTACTAGGGTCTTCATGAGTTTAGACTTTGCAATTAAAAAATTTAATCACATTAAACAATCTTTGATATATATATATATATATTCTTAGACAAGTCAATATTGTGCCCCATCGCTTTATTAGTTAGTATATTTTTTTGTTTTGATCCACCAAAATCTATGATGACTTTTTGAAGTGTTGACTTTTTTAAAATAAAATAAAAATAATTTTGAACAATCTTGATCGAATAGATACAATATCTCATAAACTTTATGTTGCATGTTCAAGGAAGTACTATTTTAATATGCATGCATCAAAAATACAAATATGCTATTAATAGTGACCCCCTTAAAATAAGTTAAAAAGTCAAATAATGTCACACCATATAATAAAAACAAAAGTTAGTAAAATCCACTTATCAAAATCTAGAAATTAAAGGCTTAGTAAAAGGAGTAATAAACGTGATTCCGAAAGAAATAATCCCCCTTCATCACTAAAAAAAAGTAATTGATATTAAGTAAGGAGAAAATTTATTTGCACACGGTGTTTACACTAAATTAATATAAAATATATTATTATGCGGTTTAATAAAGTAAAATAATATACATGTATTTGCTTAATGTAATTACCCTTGAATAACCATAATTGAAGTTTTTGCACAAATTCCTATTAAATGAATTGATAATTAATTTCTTTTTCTGTTACTCATTCAATGAAAATATTTCTATTTATTTCCGCGACATAAATATCGCCAAATTATACTCCACTTGACTTTGATTTTTATTTATATCAAAACATAAACATAATTATCAAAAATACCATATCTTTTAACAAAATGTAGAACTAAAATATTAATTATGTTTATACACGTCAATATCGGATCTGAACGTCTCCAAAGTGAATATATAGTGATTTCGTAGTTTTCTAGGTTCTCTAATTTACGCCAGCTGCCCACCAAATTTTTTTAAAAAAAAACCCTTCTTCACTCTTTTAAATACCCCAAAAGGATTAGAAACATATTTTCAAGCTAAATTAGAAATTTTATCTATCAATGGGGCGTTCCATTTTCATCGTTGCTGTTTTTGTCATGCTTTTCTTCTCTGTTTCTCATGGTAACTGTAGTGTTTTCTCTCTCTTTATTATTGGGCTCTTTTCATTTTAATTACTCATGAATTGTTTTGATTTATGAATTGTGTATGTGTAGGTGTAGGAACTGGCAGAAAAATGATGGGTTCTTTTTCACATGGAGACACTCGTGGAGTTTTACACCAGGTCGGTTTCTTTATCTTCTAATTTAAACTTGCATCTTTAGTCCCTCAAAGATTGACTATTTTTATTTTTCATCTTTGTAATACTCATGCTTCACGTTTAAGTAACTCAAATCTGCACTTTGCTCCTGAAATTTTATTAATTTGGTGAATTAGTATTATGTATCTAATTAATTGATCATTTATTATGTTAAATTTATAAAGTTATATTTCTAGTAACAATCTAGATATGTATTACTTAGGTAAAGAGATAAAAAAATGCATATGTTTTTTTGGGTTTTTTAGTGTCTCTGTAACTCATAAATTTTGTATTGCAAGGCCTATTTGGAGGTGAAGTTAATGTTGAATTTTGACATAAATTTTCTCCCTTTTTTTTGGCTAAATTTTATAACTTATGTATGAGATTCTGTTCATTTTGATCCTTCAAATATAACCAATATGAGTGAGCATTTTTAGTCCTTTTAACTTTGCTAAAGTTCCTAACAGAACCCGGTTAATAGTAACGATATTATTAAACCTATGTGACTTGTAAAATATAACATACATTGTTGATTTGATAGCCACATTTCAAGGCTGATTTGTTGAGTTTTTGACCTTGAACTGCTTCCATGAGAAATCACTAGATTATGGGTATCCAATTGTTTTGGTGTTGCTTTTCTAAGAAATAATAATGATTTTTGTTTTTAAGTAGAATATATTGTTGCCTTCTAAAGTATACTATATTAATCCTAAGAAATAAAATGTGCATCAATGAAGAAAGAAATAGCAATTTACATCGTTACAAAAATATTTTTTAACATTATTATGTTAGGGAAACCAAATATGTTGAGCTTATATTTTAGTTTCTGTTTCATTGTTTGGGTCTCTAAAAGAGTAGCATTGTATTTTTCTTTGGGCTTTTGACATAACAGGAAAAGGCAAGAGAAACTTATGAGCTGGACTATATCGATGCTGGGCCAAACTTCAATTCTCATGGTGGTGTTCCTGTTCCTAATTTTCCCACACCAGAAACACCCCCTCAACATTGAACTCATTCTTCCTTTTATTTTCCTAACTCTAAAAATCTGTTTTTTTTCTTTCTAATTGGGCTTTAAATATGTTATAGGCCTTTGCTTTTAATATGCTTCATTTTCATTTCCCCTTTCTTTGTACACAAAAATAAATAAATAATTGGTACCAAACTAATAGAATACCATAATGCAACTCTTAAGAATTATCAATTGTTAAATATCTCTATTCAAAAACATTTTCCTTTATTTAGTAAAGGATAATTTACTTGGGCTTGGGCAACCTAAATCCACAAATGACAAGTTCCAATACACTCGACCCAACCATTTTCAAGTCCAATTATGAGTACTCAAGACGGTCAAACTTACACAAATATATTAATTATATATTATACCTTTGCTGTCTATTTTTAGTTTAAACAATTTGGGTGACTGGCTATTTGGATTATTTCTCCCATGAAAAGATTTATGGATAGTCTCTTAATAGTGAATACTTCATATAGTAGGTCCTAACTTTTGTTTGATGGCAAAAGCAATATAGTAAAAACTTTCGTATGGTATTCGTTACTCGTTTTGGATTTGACTAATTTAAATTCACAAAGGAGGTTCCACTTTGGGCATATAAACATCAATTAATAGGGTTGTGTGATAATTAATCATATCACTTATTGTTTTTTTAATGTGTGTGTCAAAGTTTAAACGTGATAAGTAAAAGTAAATGAATGGAGTATTATCTTTATTTTAATTCAATTTGGAAGATGGAATTTTGTATTAAAACAACATCTTTTGCCGCCTAAGAGAATTTACACTGCAGAAATTGAATGAGCCAATGGAAAAACAGAACATTATACAATGAATATGTCAACACGGTAAAATAGATTTTAAATTTATATGTTGAAAATTTTCAACATAGTAGTTGAACCACCAAACAATTCAAGTTTGTTCTATGTTATGCTGTTCCAGTCTTCAATACAAATATGAACTCTAATATAGCAAGTAAGTAATACGTTTGAACTTTAAAGGGTGTCATAAAAGTATACAATATGGGATTTATAGCCTTCTTCTAACTTTCTCTACAATTTCGAATCTGAATGTTTAGGTAAAACGGAAAACTTCGCAAATTATAATTAAAACACATGAAATTTCGGGATATTGTATAATTACAAAGCCGGAGTGTCTAATAGTGCATACTATTATATGAAAAAAAAGATCACATATAAAGAGTCAATATCAAATTTCATCTTGTTAAGATGGATTCGATACGAAAGGAAAATTTTAATAAAAAATGTCTTGAAAAATATTTTTTAGGAAAACTAAGTGAGATTGATTTATTTATAAAAGGTAAATAATAGATTTACAGTTTGGCAGGTATATTAGTACTCTCTTTTTGACTTGTTTAGGATAATAATATAATATGAGAAGTCATGGATCAATGTCATGGTGTTTAGTTTATGGCGGCAAATTTGGCTATTCTCTCATAAGAAAAGATTTAATAAAGACAAAAGGTTCATAAAAAGAATATAAGGAAAATTAGACTTTCCGCGTTTTTTTTTAAAAAAAAAAAAAATCAGATTTGGACCTGTGGTCCGACTTTATTAAGAATGAAAATTTTTGAAGGGGCACTATTAAGGAAAAAATTATTAAACTACACTATTTTAATTTATCTAATTTTATTAATTTCCTACTAATGTATTAAATTATAAAAAGTTTTTTTTATTCAAAATGATACTAATTAAATTTTATATGTTGAAATATTAAAAAGTTAATTTAACCTTACCAAAGTAAAACAGAACTTACCTTCCCAATATTTTATTCCTTTTCTCCATAAATTTCACCTTCTCCAAAATTTCCGCCTTCCCCAAAATTTCCCTCTTCCCCAAATTTTTCTCCCAAATTTTTTCCCCTAATTTCAATTAAAAATTGTAAATAAAATTGAAATTCAAATTATTCTAAGGATTATTATCAATACTCTTCCGAATTTGAGTCCTAAATCATCATCATCCACAATACTATTTTTCAATTTTTTTTCGTTTTTTGTATTTTCTATGATGGTATATCATCATCCACATTAATATTTTTCAATTTTATTTCCGTTTATTTATATTTTCTATGATTATTGTTCAAAAAATTTTATTGATGATTTTCATAATCAAATTTTATGTAGATCTGGGTTCTTTATAGTTGCATCAAACTATTTTCATGAAAAAATCAAGCTCTAACAAGAAAAATTCTTCAAAAAACAAACATGCATCTACATCTAAATACCCGAAAACTCCAAAAAAGAGGGGTAGAAAGGCGGCACCTCCTATTGTTCGACCAACATTACAAAAGGTATGTAAATTTGTTTCCCATATACATCATTATTTTCAAGTTGTTTCTTTAGTTTGTTGATTCTGATTGTTAAGTGTCGTTTATATTGTATATGGAATTATTATTTTTTAGTTAGTCTGATAAATTAGTATTAGTCTACTGAATTATATTAAGTATTGCTTTAATCTTATCATGATTTTTGTATATATTTGTTAGTATGTTCAATTATTTTTTTTATTAAGTATCATTTTTTTGTGCTCATGATAGAATGATTCTTTGTTTTATTTTTACTTATATTTCATATATATTAAGGTATCAAATAATAGTATATGTGTATCATACAGTCATACATCTGTTATTTAAGTATCATATTTATATGAATTATTGATAAGTATATAAAAATTTAAGTATCTAATTTAAATTGTGAATTTGAGTATCTTTTTATGTGTTGGACATGAAATTTAATGTATCAAAGAAATATATTTAAATTTATGTTTCGTTTATATATAGTTTTAAATAGTTAGTCTGATAAATTAGTATTAGTCTGATGAATTATATTAAGTATCGTTTTAATCTTATCATTATTTTTGTATATATTTGTTAGTATGTTCAATTATTTTTTTGTTAAGTATCATTTTTTTGGTGCTCATGATAGAATGATTTTTTGTTTTATTTTTACTTGTATTTCGTATATATTAAGGTATCAAATAATAGTATATGTGTATCATACAGTCATACATCTGTTATTTAAGTATCATATCATATGAATTATTGATAAGTATATAAAAATTTAAGTATCTAATTTAAATTGTGAATCCGAGTATCTTTTTATGTGTTGGACATGAAATTAATGTATTAAAGAAATATATTTAAATTTAATGTTTCGTTTATATATAGTTTCAAATAGTATTTGTAAGTATCATGTTAACCTGTTTATTTATATTTAGTATCAGCATTAGGCAATTTTTAGTATCATTTAAAATAGTGATATTATTATATGCGGTCAATAGTTTATAATCTTTTTATATATGTTACAATTGATAAAATTTTATTTGTTTTATTGCAGAATATGAATTATGTCATTAAACATATTCCAACTAATGCATTAAAGTTTGGTCCAATATACAACACGAATTTTGTTGAACACTTAGTATTCTATTAAGTTTGAAGGATGGATATGTTAGTCATAGCGATGATCCAACAAAAATAAGTTGAAACACAAAATATTCCGTTCCAATAATAGTTCAAAAATAATATAAACCTAACTAATCAACATTAACAAATGCATCTTCTGCCTGTTTAGAAAACCCGCCCTTTGGCTTTGTTGGATCATCGCTATGACTAACATATCCATCCTTCAACCTTAATAGATGATACTAAGTGTTCAACAAAATTCGTGTTGTATATTGGACCAAACTTTAATGCATTAGTTGGAATATGTTTAATGACGTAATTCATATTATGCAATAAAACAAATAAAATTTTATCAAATTGTAACATATATAAAAAGTTTATAAACTATTGACCGCATATAATAATATTACTGTTTTAAATGATACTAAAAATTGCCTAATGCTGATAATAATTATAAATAAACAGGTTACATGATACTTACAAATACTATTTGAAACTATATATAAACGAAACATTAAATTTAAATATATTTCTTTGATACATTAAATTTCATGTCCAACACATAAAAAGATACTCAAATTCACAATTTAAATTAGATACTTAAATTTTTATATACTTATCAATAATTCATATAAATATGATACTTAAATAACAGATGTATGACTGTATGATACACATATACTAATATTTGATACCTTAATATATACGAAATACAAGTAAAAATAAAATGAAAAATCATTCTATCATGAGCACCAAAAAAATGATACTTAATAAAAAATAATTGAACATACTAACAAATATATACAAAAATCATGATAAGATTAAAACGATACTTAATATAACTCATCAGACTAATACTAATTTATCAGACTAACTATTTAAAACTATATATAAACGAAACATAAATTTAAATATATTTCTTTGATACATTAAATTTCATGTCCAACACATAAAAAGATACTCAAATTCACAATTTAAATTAGATACTTAAATTTTTATATATACTTATCAATAATTCATATAAATATGATACTTAAATAACAGATGTATGATTGTATGATACACATATACTATTACTTGATACCTTAAAATATTCGAAATATAAGTAGAAATAAAACAAAGAATCATTCTATCATGAGCACAAAAAAATGATGCTTAGTAAAAAATAATTGAACATACTAACAAATATATACAAAAATCATGATAAGATTAAAGCAATACTTAATATAATTCATCAGACTAATACTAATTTATCAGACTAACTAAAAAATAATAATTCCATATACAATATAAACGACACTTAACAATCAGAATCAACAAACTAAAGAAACAACTTGAAAATAATGATGTATATGGGAAACAAATTTACATACCTTTTGTAATGTTGGTCGAACAATAGGAGGTGCCCGCCTTTCTACCCCTCTTTTTTGGGATTTTCGGGTATTTAGATGTAGATGCATGTTTGTTTTTTGAAGAATTTTTCTTGCTAGAGCTTGATTTTTTCATGAAAATAGTTTGATGCAACTATAAAGAACCCAGATCTACATAAAATTTGATTATGAAAATCATCAATAAAATTTTTTGAACAATAATCACAGAAAATACAAAAAAATGGAAAATAAATTGAAAAATATTAATGTGGATGATGATATACCATCACAGAAAATACAAAAAAATAAAAAATAATAATGTGGATGATGATATACCTGATTTAGGACTCAAATTCGGTAGAGTATTGATAATAATCCTTAGAATAATTTGAATTTGAAATTTGATTTACAATTTTTAACTGAAATTAGAGGAAAAAATTTGGGGAAGGGGGTAATTTTGGGGAAGGTGAAATTTTTGGGGGAAAGGAATCAGATATTGGGAAGGTAAGTTTTGTTTTACTTTGGTAAGGTTAAATTAACTTTTTAGTATTCCAACGTATAAAATTTAATTAGTATCATTTGAGGTAAAAAAAGAGATTTTTGTAATTTAATACATTAATAGGGAATTAATGAAATTAGATAAATTAAAGTAGTGTAGTTTAGTAATTTTTTTCTTAATAATACCCCTTCAAAATTTTCCATTCTTTTCTGAAATTCTTAATAAAGTCGGACCACAGGTCCAAATTTTTTTTTTTTTAAAAAAGAAACGCAGAAAGTCTAATTTACCATTACCTAATTTTTACTACTATTAATCTTAATTCTTGTTTTTGAAAAGTAATATATGACTTTTACAATATATTTATTTTCGTGCATTTCACGATTGTATATTAAGAAAGCGAAAGCATGGAAAATGCAATGAGTTCCCATTAGTGCTTAATGCTGGCTGCTAAGACCTTTCAGTCAACCTTTTACCAAAAGAAAAATAGTTAATTAAACATGATTTTTCCTCTCTTGTATAAAGAATTAAGTTTTACTCACTTTTATTTACGAAAAACATTTTCACTTTACTTTATCTATTTTAGTATATCGAGAGAGAAACAATTATTTTCTTCGTTCTTTAAGCAGTTGATTAAAAATTATATGTCATTTAATATGAATATTAGAATATAATATATATACTTCACTTATTATTTCTTTGGTGATGAATAAAAATAAGTTAAAGTCAAATATAAAGCGACAACAATAGAGGTCAGGCTCACGAAAATAGAATCATTTTCTTTCCTCTTCGGATCTTGTAGCAAATAAGTGGTGGTTGAATATTAAACGATTAGAGTGAATGACTAGTGTAATTTTCCCAACAAATTTACACGAGGAATATAAAAATCTATAACGAAATTCCAAGGCAACTTCCTTCTTGTAACGGTCAACTCAATAAGGTCTTTTTAATTTTTTGGGTCAGTAAAAGAGGCTAATTTGGGGCAGAAGCAATCAGAAACTGCCAGCAAAACAAATAAACAAAAACTAGAACAAGCCAGCCTGCCCCACCATATTTCCAACAAGAGGCAAATGACTCTTCCCAAAAAATTAGGAATTGAAGAAACTTCCTGTGACACTTCCATTGAGTGCAAGACCAATTTTTTTTAATGAATTTGGTCACGAACTCCTCAATTGCGTGCACCTACTAAGCACTTTCCTCCATCTTCAAACTTTCAATTTATATATATTTCCCTTAACCTTTCATGATTCTTCATCAAAACCAAAACAAATACTTCAACTCTGTTTTTTTTCTGCATGCAACAGTATCACTCGCCTTTTACAACAACAACAAAGAGATATTTCTCTTCTTCTCCATCTCAATCAAGAATTTTAATTTTAATATGGCAGCTTCTAATTATTTGAATCGATTTCCATTCAAGAAATTCCCTGTAACTACTATTCCAGTTCCCCTGCTAATTCATGGGGCGGTGGGATTCTTCTTTCTGTATATAATCTTTGATTGTGTTCGAAGACTTTTTACCTTTTTGTCCTTTGCTGAAACCCAAGTGTGTGAAAAACACAACACTCCCAAAAAACTGAGCGAGAAATTAGTTGATGGAAGCTTAAACAGGGAAGAGGTGGAAATGGTTATGGCTAATTTAGGTATTTTTGCCAATCCTGAAGGTGTGAAGATTCAGGAGAGGTTGGATTCTAATGACATTTTTGAACTTTTCGGAGAGGAATTAGAAGCTAAAGAGCAAGAAGTAAGAGAAGCTTTTGATGTGTTTGACGAGAACAAAGATGGATTTATTGATGAAAGGGATTTGCAGAGAGTTCTGTGTGCTCTGGGATTAAAGGGAGTTGCAGAATTGGATAATTGCAAGAAGATGACCATGGCCTTTGATGAAAATGGAGATGGAAGAATCGATTTCCAGGAATTTGTCAAAATGTTGTAACAACAATCATTGGATGAACACAAACATTTTGTAACATTCTTTAATTTGTTCGATTTACTCTTACTTTGATATAATTTTTAAATATCTCTTATACTTATTCATAATTTTATCTTTTACTATAATTATTTTATGTTTGAAAATTAGAATTCTTAATCATCTAATAAGATTATAGTCTATACATGTTGGTAATTATAATAAAGTTTAAATAAAAATTAAATTAATACTAATGCAAAAAGAAAATCAATTCAACACTAAGAATGACAATGATATTAAATATTTGTTTTTTAATTTTACGTTGATTTAGACAATTAAAATACATGATCTAATTTTACTTTCTTTTAATATTTAGTCATGTAACTAACACTTACTAAATTTATTTTAGCATGATTAGTACTTTAAATTATGATCAATTTCGTTATGACTTATTAATTTACAATATTTATTTTATGCGATTTTATTATTATTATTATTTTAAATATTTTGTCGTTAATTATATCATTTTTTTTATTTTCTTGAAAAATAACTTAGATAGTTGAATTTGGTAAGAGTAATAGAAATATTTGAAGTACAAGTAAATAATATTTTATTTCAGTGGGTTCGAGAGTTTAATTGATAAAATCGTGAATAGAAAAGTCCACATGACAAATAAAACCAAGTATAAAAGCCTCTCAGGTTATTCCGCCATATAAATATATACTTTTCGCCAAATATTACTCCACAATTTTGACATCTATATACAGTTAGATACTTGGAGGTAATCTCAACAAAAAAAAAATCATAGAGAATAGGAAAGATTTTTTTGGATGATAAAGATAATATATATAAAACATTGAGGAGTTACAAAGTTATTAATGGCATAAAGAATAATTATGTACTTTTTAATTCTTAAGGAATAACATCACGTCTCTCAAAGCATTAATAAATAGAAGGAATTAAATTAGTTGTAGGGAAAATATGCTTAGGAAAATATTGAGGATTAACAGAGTTTAAATAGCTATTAAAAATTAAATATAATTATTAATGGTGCAATGATAAAAAAAAAATGATTTATCTTAAAATTAAAAATATAATTAAATCCATTTATTTCCTAATATATTACATCTTTGAAGTAAAAAATAAATAAAAAGTTCCTAATATATATTACCCTTGTCAAATCATAATTGTCCACTATTGATTTGATACTCTTTAAAAAATAATAAATAAAAGAATAATATTACTATTTTATCTATTGACTTTATTAAATTTAATGTTTTGAAAAATGTGTTAGATGATAAATAATTTAATAACAAAAGTTAATTATTTCTTAATTTTTCAAATCGAATAAATATTATAAAATAACTATTTTTAATTTAATGGATAAATATTATTGAATGGAGAATGAATTACTATTTTTAGTTTAATAAATCAATGTCTTAATTTCAATATCATTCAACAATGATTTAATTGGAGAAATTACTTAATTTTGTATATTAGGATGACAAAGTCATTTTTCATGTAAATAGTAAAGGTTAATAATAAATCTAAATTAAGAGAAAAATAGATAAATAGTTAATATTGATCAGCACATTCAGGATACATCGATATTCTAATTTTTTATGTGATTTGTACATATCAACTACTTCTATTTTATTTCAAAAAACTTCATTTTAATTGTATTTTGTTATCATATTTTATGAAAAATATGCACAATAAGATTAATGATACTTAAAAGTTGATCAAATTGACTTAAAAAAGTCAGTTTTTGACTTGTTAGAGTGTTTGATAAATATCAAAGTAACTTATTTCAAGTCAAAAATTACTTGATCTAAGCTAAAAGCTAGGTAAGAGATCTTTTTTTTTTCAACTTAAAAAAGTCATTTTATGTTGACCGTATATATTACCTTTTTACCTTTAATTCTTTTATTTTTATTTTTATTGTTATTTATTTATTTTTATTATTATTATTTTATCTTATTATTATTATTATTTATTCTTTATTATTATTATTATATATTATTATTATTATTTATTTTATTATTCTTTATTATTATTCTTTATTATTATTATTATATTATTGTTATTATTATTTCCATATTATTTTATTATTATTATCTATGATTATTATATATTATTATTATTATTTATTATTATTATTATTATTTATTATTATTAATAATACTTTATATATTATTATTATTTATTTATTTTATTATTTATTATTATTATTATTATTATTATTATTGTATATATCATATAATAATAATAATTATTATTATTAATATTATATTATTATTATTATTTTCGTATTGTTATATTATTATTAATTTTTATTATTATTTATATTTAATTATTTTTATTATTATTATTATTTATTTTATTTATTATTATTATTATATATTATTATTAATATTTTATTATTTTTTATATATTATTATTAATATTTTTTTATTATTTTAATTATTATTATTATTTATTATATTATTATTAAATAATTATTATTATCATTTTCATATATTATTATTATTATTATTATCATTATTATTATTTTCATGTTATTTTATTATTATTATTATTATCATTATTATTATTTTTATATTATTTTATTAATATTATTATTAAATTAATCAACTTATCATGTTAACAACTTTTAAAGGTATTTCAGACATCTTGATTAAAAAAAGTGTTACAGCACTTATTTGCCAAACACTTTAACAACTTTTTTTTAACTTTAGCAATTTTATCTAAACACATTACTAGTTATTTTAAAAATAAATTTCAACACTTTCAAAAGTATTTTTTTAAAAGCTATTTTTAAGCCCATCCAAACGGGCTCTAAAAGAGCCAATTGAGTTCCACATCGGTACGCTAAGCATAATTTGGTTTTCTTATATAGTTTGTAGTAATCTATTTTTCATGGATTACATTTTAGTGTTTACTTAGATTTAAGATCCATTTCTTTTATATACCAGAGTCTTATAAGAATACTATTGCTTTCTCTTTTTTTTTTTTTAGGAATAATGTGAAAAATTATTTTTAGTAGGTGGAGTTTCAAATCATTATTATGATCGAATAAATTCGATATTGCCAATTCGTTCTACTTAGATAAGTTAGTGGACCATCCATAACTATTTACGTATTTCTTCCGTTTCAACTTCCTCTACCTTTCTCACCTCACTCGAAAAAAAAAATGTCAAAAATTTATATATCTACTATAATTTATTTGAGATTGATGCATTTTTATAGTAAAAACTCTCATATTTACAAGAAGACATCATTAAGAAATGGTAAGGTAGAGAATGCTCTTTATAAGACATTGCACCTAGTACAACTTTGAGTTTCCTTTTATTATTATAGTAACATTTTCTTACAAACAAATAGCTAGAGACAATTGGTACATACATACTCACCATAATTAGTGCTTAGCTCTTTTGCAGTAAAAAAAAAATAGATATTTTTCTTCTATGCACACAATACTGTAAATGCTATTTATACTATTAAAGTGAGCAGTAAAAGCTCACAACTGCCGCCCCCTAAACGTTAATTACCACCCAAAAAAGAGTAGGCCAAATCAATTCTTTTTACTTCCACAATTGAATGACCAATTTTACAATGGACAAAAAGTGCCAAACTGCGCTTTTCCCCAAATATTTTGGTGAGTAAAACCCTCAAATTAAGGCCAAACTCTTAGAATAATATATTAGTAAGTAGTATACTTTGAAAATTCTGAAATTTTTTTTCCCGTAAAAATATGTTGCGTTTTAACGGAATTGTCCTCCAGAAAATGTCTGACCAAATGACCAAGAAGTAGGAGCTGCATTGTATGAAACAACAGTGCGACCATCGCCTGTAGTGACCTTAAAGGACAAGCTTTGGCCGTTAAGGTAAGCGTTATTCTGCCAATTTTGGCCCCAATTTCTTGACATTGGTTGCCATTGAGTTCTTGAACCCTTTATGTATACTGAATGTACATCCCCTGAACCTCCAACATTTGTTACAAGAACCAAGTTGAAGTAAGAGTGGCCATTGATTGTAAATCTAATTCCTCCACTTCTTCTGCAGGGTACCCTGTAAAACATTAACATAATAATTTAGTTACCATAAACAAATAAATGAGAAAATACTCTTTCTCAGTTTCAATTTCGATATAAAGAAAAGGGTAAATATAAATTACCTTCTGTAGGCAACAGGAACTATGCCAGCTCTATATTGAGCAATGCGCAAGAAGATAGGTTGAGAGAGATCAAAATGAGGGCGTGGAGGATCACACCACCCTCCTGGTGGACAGAAATTGGTGGCTGTTACCGTAATTATGCCTGGCAGGCAGTACTGCCCCGCATTCACACACATTAGCTGAAAACACGCTCCACAGCTCAACCCGTTGTTGAACAGAGCAGTACTCAACGCAGCAGTGTTCGTTCCGTATCCAGTGCTGTATAAATTTCCGTAACCACAAGCACCACCTGTCAAAATCCACACCCGATTTCAGTTATTTTTTACATGAGTACAAGCTTAGGCTCAAGTGGAAAATTATAGTACCCATAGTTCCAGAAGCATCTCCTCCACCGTAAAAAGTGGCATGCGCATTGATCCAACCACCATAGCCGTGGGCTGATTGAAACATGAGGGAAATTCCCATTAAAAGGAGAGCTAAAAGAGCCATTTTTAAACCTGCAGGGGATGGAATTAAAGTTTAGTGCTAATGAAATCAGTTTACTATAAAAAAAATTGAACAAATAGGGAAAATGACTCACAAAAAAATAAAGTTTCTATGTGTTTGCTTGAGGAACGAGGGTGTAGTTAGGAAATGAAGCTATCAGCAATCGTGGAGAATAAATAGAGGAACTAAAAGGGTGGTTTGGGCGTTAAAATAAAAGGTCCAATATTAAATTAAGCTGACCAACTGATAAAGTTTCTTTAACTGTTGCTTGGGACCATCCTCTCTCTACTTAGCATATTCACATAAAAATATATTTTCTTTTTCATCATAGAATTAAAGGAATTGACTGAGTAGTTGGAAAAGTTACTACTTTTGCTGTCCTAATTTACGTAACATAATTTGAATTTTGAGAGTTAATTTTATTTGTATGACCTCTAAATACTGTAATTTTGTTACTTTTGATACTTCTTATTTAGTTTTTATATATGAAGTTTAATTCTTAATTTTCGAATTATATCAAATAAATTGAAACAGAGTAAGAATAAATATGTAGATGTTTTGTTTTCTCTGGAAAGAAGCCGCGTGGTATTGAAGCAGTCCTATTCTGGAATTCCATTGCAAAATTGAATCCAGTATGTGTAGGGTCGGGTCAATAGCAGAGTGGTACAATTCATGTGATTGGTGAAATTACGTATGGCTAATTTAATTGTACCCTCTATATAGTAGCATTATTTTTTTTTAATGAAAATGGAGAACAACTGGGAACCATAAAATGTTATCTACTTAATCAGATTCGTTAATCCTGTCTCAACATTTGTATCCACAATGTTCTTTCAGTACTATCACGTTCTTGTACTCAACGGTGTAGCTTAACGATCAATAAATAATATTTGATATTAATTATGACTTATGAAATAGTCGTAAGCAAATTCAAACACTATTGTTATTTGAAAAAAGAAACATATAACGTACTATATTGTTAGGAGATTGATTAGTCGATTTCATTGTAAAAAAAATAAAATTAAACCTGACTCCATTATTATCAAGAAGAAAGAGAAAAAAAAAATAAAAAGAATCACGTCTTGAATTTGTGAATATCAAGATTATTCTTAATCTCTTTTGATTGAATTTTACATAATATATATCTATATTTGTTTGGTATAATTAATATCAAGATACACACGTAACTGCAATCCTTCCACTAATGCCAGAATCGGATACTATCAATATCTCCTCAAGGTTGAAGTCCGAAGGCAATTAAAATTTTCACAAAATAGATCCATAGATATATAATTTATCATTTATATCTATATTAACTTGTTTTATTATTAATTTCCGATAAATTTTCAAATGGAGATAGAGTACAAGATTGTACGTTACAAAAATACTCGTAATTCAAATTCATGTACACGAATTACTATTATGTCTGTGAGGTGGTTGCGTTAAGTGAATATTGTTGACCAAAAAAAATATTACTATATTTTTTGAAAAAATAAAATTAAAAATTCAAACATGAGAAACCAGGCATTACTAACTCAGAGATTAGAGGTCTTATCCATCATTTTCCCAGAAAGAGTTGCACTGATTACGGATTTTTCAGTAAATAAATAAAATAAAAAGATTTTATCCAGACAATCAAATATCATAAAGTTTCAAGACAAATGAGAAACCTAAGACAATATAGGCTTCATCTGTTTATATTTTTCAATTTTGATGTAATAAAAGTGACTCCACGCATCTTATCAAAGTCTATAACAGCCCAAAAAGCATTTTGACGTTGAGGTTTCTTATTATAATTTAATTTCCATGTACACATTGGTAACCAGCTCAGACCATGTGTTGACTAAATAACATCACTGCTTTAAATATTGTTAGTGAAATTAAACTACTCCATGCATGTTTATCTAGTCATTTAGTCTTTGCAAATTTAGTGTGATTGTACAAAATTATGCCACATTATCCGCAACAAATTGCACCAAGACCTAGTCCACAATGCACCATATAATATACACTTCCATGCTGGAGCAGACAGCCAGAGACGGATTGAAAATTTGAAATTTATGTGTTTGATATTTTTAATTTTTCATACAAATATTTTTAAAAATATTTTCTTTAAGAATAAGAAAATAGTGAAAACAAGTTGAATAAGTGACATTCCAAGTTAACTGTCTCTTCTCCATCCATCCAACACCTCGGACCCGACCCCTGGCCATCCCACCATGCCACCCTTGAACCCCAACTCCCCACACCATCTCATCCTCATATTCATGTTTTGCTAGATTACATATAAATTATTTTGAAATAATATTTTTTTTGTTTACATTTCAAACACTAGAAATAAATAAGAACATCACTTGTTTTCCAAGAAAATATTTTCCGAAGAACATTTTCTTCCTACTTAACACACATCTTAAATATTTTAGGTAGATTTCTAAATACATATACAACATATCATGGATTCATGTAAACATCCAACTTACACTTTACCTCTGACTAGGAGTAGAGACATATTTGAAGTGAATTTTGTAGGTTCAACTGAACAAGTTATTATATACATATCCAAAAGGTTCAAAAATTATATAAGAAACCTAATTAGATCACATGAATGAATTTACCGACACTAAATCTTGAATTAGCTTAGAAAGCAAAGTGGCGCAATTTTCACCATATCGAACTAGACAAACGTACCCTGTCACACGTTTTGTTGTTTTGTTAGGTATTATCTTTTTATTTGTTCTGTTGTGGAACTCTTCGATGTTAACAGTTCTATGAAGCTGTTACTACTTACTACTACTAGGAAACACTAATTTGTTATTTTAAGAGTCTACAAAGTCCAAAATCTGGCATTTCGTAAAAGATTAGTATAACTTTCTATTTTGACACACGAGAGCCCAATTAGTTATTTGTTGATGAACCAATTTTACTTTAAACATGCATGTTAATCAAAATAAGTAGTAGATAAACAAAAGATAATGCTTAAATCCTAATCATAATTAAGAGTATTAGTGGATTAGTTCAAACAAAAATTAATGGCACATGATTGTGCCCTTTTGATGTGCACACCTGGGGTTTCAAAAGAAAGTGACATAAAGTCATTCATCACATGATCATTCACCGCTAATCCTTAATTTCTATAATAACAATAATGACAATAGAAGTTGCAATAGTCAAGAATTTAGGGATAATTTCATCCGTCATAACTAGAGGGGACTAATGTATAAGGGTGGTTTTATTTGAAACCCAACACTTTTGACGTGGAGTACGTATAAATTTACATGAAAATTTATTAAAATTACAATAAATAGATATGAACATGTAACTTTAAAAATAGACATAATATGTAAATATGTCTTTTAGCTTAATCTTGGTTGGTATCTATGTCTTCCAACTGTGGATGTACACAAGTAAACACTTAAATTTGTATAAAGTTGAATAAATATACATACACCGCCTACGTGACATAATATGAATTGGTTATACAGTAAGACGAGTATATCTCAGTGGAATAGTCATGTAGGATGCATGTATCGACTTATTCAATATCATATAAGTATACGTGTCTACTTGTGCACACCAGAACTGGTTGGTATCTATGTCTTCCCTGTATCTGTTTGGCGATAGTTTTTAAGGCTCCACAATTTAGAGTTGTAATCCATTATGTGTTACAACTATTTAATGTTGCCATTTAATATCACGCTGAATTCCAACCCCTTTTTACCATTTATGCTCAATTCTCTAACGCTACGCTTGAACCATGTTTAAAATATACCAATACCGTATAGTAATTATATCAACTTATCACCGGGTAAGAATATATAAGTATTAATTAATCATGATTGAGTGATAATAATCCTATATCAAACACATATCATGCATTTATTAGTGCAATATAAATACCGAATTTAGGTAAGATTTTGATCCTTTAATCAATTAAGTTCATGGTTAGATACCTCAACACTAAAAAAGAACAAACAAGAGGTCGTAACTCGTAAGTTCAAATTTCAATGCACCCTAAAGAACATTCAAGTTAAATACTACCATAGCTAATCTATTGCTTAATCTCTCATAGCTAATCTATTGCTTAATCTCTCATAGCTAACAATATAATATGATGGCTAATTAGAATTAGGAATGAATTTTGATATTTGGCATGTGTTTTTATATTTGAAGATGAAAAGAAAGAGAAAAATGTCGGCTGATAAAGCGATAGTGTAAGAATGAAAAAATGGGGAGAGGGGCCATAAATACTGAATGTGGTTAAGGTACCAACCAGCACGTAGATGAAGCAACGACATGTATAAGTAGTTGCAGAGTTATATCAACAAGTTGTACTAACAAAAAATAAAATTAATTTCATTGTTGAAACAAGAGTGTGGTCCATATTCACTGCTATTAAAATTGATAGACAGCTGCCTAAAGAGACACTCCCCCACATAGTTTACATACGCACATGACGAGTTAATGAGCCTTATATGACAACTGATCCAATGGTTGAAAAAATCTAAATATAGATTCACTTGTCCTAACACTAACTAAAGATGTTATCAGATATGACTACGATAGTAACATAAACACATCATTTCTATTATACACCATGGGTCAATTTCATGTATATGTAAGCCATTTGATGACAAAGGTTCCTTTTCTTTTTGTGTGTGTGTGTTTCTAAAATAAAATAAATAAAATCTGAATGAGTTGGTTGTGAGTCGTATATTTCTTTTTTGTGTGATTCTGGGTAGATTTTCCAAATGGAGATTATAAAATAGTAAACAAAATGGAGAAGCAAAATAAGACGTGAAAATTTAGAATTTGTTCTTTTTTGGATAGCACAAGAATCAAGATCATCTCTCATGTGCCACTAGGGGGAGATGTCCACTTCAGATGTAATATGTCCTGTTTGACATGATGTATCACGGGATATCATTCATTTTGAATTTTTCTTTCACTTATAAATATAGATAATAAATAAAATAAAATATTTGGTATTTTGGAGTAATATTTATTTACTTTTTCGAGTGTTGGCTCAATCACATAAATGATGCGGACAATGCTGCATGATGTACGATCATATGAAGAAAACAAACGACTCACTTTTCCATTTTCTTTCCGTCATCAGCTTTAAGAATTTCATAGATTCTTCTATAATATGAATCGACATGCCTACTTGTCCTTATTATATGTTAAGTAGACATCAAACGATCAAATAACACATTAAAACAAATAATGGTAATAACGGATCGGAGAGGTAATCTAATTAATAATAGACTGCAAAACATAGCGAATCAAATGAAGCATTACTGTCAATTCTGGAGAGTGTTGTGATGATCTGATTGTAGCAGCTAATATCCGCATATTCATCACTTTTGTTTCATGTAACTCGGCATAACTTGGCCATCTTAATACTGAAAACCAAAACCATGCACATATTACAGAACATGATGTATTCCACAAACACCTCCATTTGGCATTTATACACAATAAAAACCAAAAAGTCGCACCATTCTGAACCAATGCTCGTCCACTCTTTCAGACTCTATTGCGGCTTATGAACATCTCTATCCAATTTATAAAGACAGCAAAATACTTACAGAAGGAAGCATAATGAGAATAACAATACTAATGTCAATAAGAAAGACCGTTGTTACTAAGCAGCTCATTATACAGATGATTTTAATCCACACTCGGATTAAACATTAGCTCAGTTCATCAAGAAGGCCAAAAACTAAAATTCAAGAGTAAAGTTCAAGAAAGAAGAGAATGTGAAGGTATACAGATGACATCACAAGCCCACGACGACACTGAACAAGAACCTAAGCCAGCGTAAATTAATAACAGCTTCGATGTTCCCAAGGGAGCCTATTAACCATGATAAGGTGCATGCCCAGGAGGAGGAACACCTCCAGGCGGCATGGTTGATGGATGAAAAGGCTGACTTACAGTAAAAGGTTGACTACCAGTAGCAATGTGATTGGTCTGCTGTGACGATCCAATAGGATGTACTCCAGTTGCATAAGCTGGTGGAGCATATGAATGGCCTGGATATCCGGTAGGAGCCGATGGAAAGGTTGATCCTCCACCCTGCAAATTTGGATTCCATGCAGGTGGTGGTGCTTGGCCAGGAACAGCACCAGTAGCGGCATAGCCAGCTGATGACTGCACTGGACCAGACTGAGGATTATGCCAAACAGCTGGTGCGGCATGGACTGCAGATGCTTGTTGCATCGCAAGCAAACTTGATTCTGGAACTGTGTAGTCTCTACTTTTGTCACTGTATGCCTGATTAGACACAATTGAATAATTAATTCAAGCTAAGAGGTCAAATGAAAAAGATGCAGGAAGCAACAAGTGTCAAGAAGCATACTTTCAGTAATAGAATCTTAAAATATGGTGTCGACTCTTTATTTATTGGGACATCTTTTTTCCCTTCGAAACCAACTCAAAAGCACATATCTATACCTGTACATTCAGATCAGTATGACGAGAGTATGATAGATGAAGCTTACAATAGCCACCATCATATATGCAGTGCCCCTCTAAAGCGTCCTTTGCAGCAGCTGCAATTGTTACATCTGCAGTAAAACTGATCCATCAACACCTTATGTTCCAATAGGTTCAACTTCATTGAAAAGGATGACATGGAAAAAAAAGGAAAAACGATAGTGGAATGTGCACTTAAAGATATGTTTACAGACGCATCTGTTAATGCCTAATGTAAGATAGCAGAATGTGCACTACTCTTTTTTCTAACTATATAACTGATAACAGTAGTATTTGGGTCAGATTTCGCAGCTCGACTATTTCTAGAGGCGATCCAAGATTTACACTTACTAGGTTCAACCTTGCATTGAACTCATTGTACTATTAATAAAGTCATGGATTCAGGTTTAATATATGTTAATATTTTAGTAGATTTTTACATATATATATACTGTGTCAAAAATCATGGGTTCTGATTATATAAGATGCACCAATTACCTCCCAAATATACAATTATTGAGTAATATTGTCCACCAAGGCTTAGGCAGAACTCAGAAGAGAATAAATTATCTAGTGAAGCATTTTCTTTTTGTCTATATCATAATTTGAACTTTGGCCCCGATAGTTTTCACCCAGATTGACTGTTGTGCCACACCCTTGGGTGCATGGATAAAATTATCCATTAGAAGACTGTAACGACGACGCACAAATTTCCTTGGAAAATACTTGAACACATTTATAGAGACCATTTACTGGCAGTTCTGGCTGATTTTTAAGGCTTTAGAGTATCCTGACATCCAAAATCATATTCAGTATAAGTTGGCTGTTGTGCATTCTGCAGGAAACCTGATCTACTTAAACATGAGGTGATTGAAAATACGGTTACTCACATAAATGATTCTAATGCAAAATAGATCATGTACATCCATGCAGGACGATGAAGGTTTGCAGTGTATTTGTATATGGGAATGTTAATAGAATCATTCTCTGAAGCTAGCCAGTTGTTCAAGTATAACTCCTTACTGCCTCACGTATATTTCTCAAGACCAAGCCAATGGCCACAACCATCAAAGAGGATTTGATAGCATCCATGGTGGCATACTTCCATTAAAGATTGATGAACCTCAATGAAAATCAAGATGTTTATTATGGAAGAAGAGCACAAGAATGAGTCCAAGAATTGCGAAGAAGAATGGGCCAAGTGCTACACATATTCCATGATCTAGATCCAAGTCCAAGCCCAAGACGAGGAAGAATAGGGTCCATATGAGCCCAAAAAATTAAAACCAAGCCCACATAGGGCTGAAAATTCTGCCCAAAAGTGAGCTTAAATCCTTGTCAAAAATGGATGGAGAAGTCATGTCCATATGTTTAAAAGTTCGGCAACTTTTTCCTTATTTCGTTAGGAAAGAAGTTCGGCATCATTTTGCGTGCTTTCCGAGATCAAAGTTTTCTAGTTAGGTTTTAGTATTTATTATTTTTCATAAAAGTAGAATTTAGATCTCATATTATTTTGAATAGTATTCCCCTATATAAAAGAGTGGATTTGATACTTTTTGAGAATATTATTTGAGAGATGTTTCTTCTTTTTACACATTTGTGTGTTGTGAGGTAACTATGAATTAATCTTGCAACCTTATGGGAAACATCTTCTTGGATGTAAGATTAATTCTTAACTTGATACCTTCGGATTTTTATTAAAGTAAAGTAGAAAGGTAATTAGTTTTATACTAATTATTTATCTCTAATTCTTCGAAATTGAGATCTACTCTGTTATTTAAGTTCTTGAATTGACTATATTGGTATAAGAATTAACTTTAGTCAGCTATTTTTTGAATATTAAGATCAACTAGGGGTGATTCGGAATTTTGTATTAGAGAATTCAACACATGTATAGTGTATTTAATCATGATATTATTTAATCCTATGTTTGGTAGGATTTTTACCATATTCAATATTATAAGGTATATGACTAATACATAGCAAACCATAGTATTAGCAATACATGGCCTATAAACACATTGATAGGCATACCTCATAAAAAAACAAAAAAAGACATCGATAGGCATGGGTTAAGACAGCCTCGGGGTCCTTACTTCTTAGCACTTCATTTTGAAGTTTAGGAATTTTATTCTCAAATTTTGCAAATCTCTATCCTTCATATTTTTATTTCCACATTATTTTCTTGTTTTCTTTCAAGTAACTCAATTCTTATTGGGATGAGGAAAGAGTAAAAGAAGAGATGAAGAAATTAAAAAAGCCACAATAAACTTTAAAGGCTAGACCAAGTATGCACGGGTAGTTGATTAAACTACCAAAGAACAACATTCATAATCCATACATACCAGGATACTGAACTAATGCCTGGGTTTGACCATTCTTCTCAAATATAGCGATCTTCTGAACAGTACCAAATGCAGAAAAAACCTGTTTCCGGGCAGAATATAACAGAAGAGTAAAAATGAATAACTACACAACTATCATAATGGGCATCAATGAAATAACAAGAGAGAAAATACCGTGTTAAGGACATCAACGGTAACAGCATACTGCATATTTTCTAACGAGGCAAAAAGCACATTACTCTCGGGTTCCTTTTTCTTTCCATCTGGACCTACAACAGGCTGAATACAGACCTTGTGAGGACTCTCCTATACAAGGATGACAACAAATAAAATGAGGAAAGGAACATACCTGAAGAACCCCCTCCATTGCAGTAGGATTTACTGGGAGATAAGGGTTTGTGTAGTCCCTATACAATAAAAGAAGGAACTAAATGTGAATCAAACTGATGTAAGTTTCTAGAATATCAGATCGACTAAATTATATAATCCTGAAATTTGACAAACTCTGAAATACATATTTCCCCAAAAGGTTGAATTAGACACATTATATATCTTGAAGGCAATGATAAGTGCAAAAACACTGCTATTAAACAAAGATCACCATTATGGAATTACCACAGCAACTATACCACAAAATAACTACAAAAACAAAATGCTACCCCATAGCACACTCTAAAAGCTCAGTTCATATGACTATTCAGATGAAAAACTCGAAATCAATCGATCAATCAAGTATGCATCAACTCCAAATTAGTAGGTGCATCATCTATATTCAATCAGCTCTATTGGACTGGTTTCATTCCAGCACTAAATAACTCGTCCATGCCTTGTTATATGATGATGCTTGACTTGTAAAGAAAATTAAGATGTTAATTTGAATTCTATATAATATTGATGATAGTGAACTAAACTATTTTAGTGGTTGAAAAGTTAAGCCTTACAGACATAATATCACATCGAAGTTTAAAATTTGAATAGTTTATGATACTAGTTCTTGAAAGGTGGGAGAGTTATATAAAAAGGAATATCATCAAACCTTTAAGCCATCAAAGAATGGAATGAATGTCATGTAAAATGGACAAATAGATTACATTTTACAGAAATCAGGAATTCACTAAAAATATATTCTATAAACTCTCACTCTTGTCCCTATATCAACCTAATAGTTTTCCACGTCAGTTTTCATGCATACCTTCCAATGCACCGGTAAGTAGATGTGACACTGGAAGAGACACCGGGAACACAATTAACGTCACAGAGGTTCTTAACCAAAGGCAAATATACTCATCTAACTTATATCCCGTGTTTTTGTCTGCTAACTAGATCCCCACGATAAGTGATGCCAGATACAAATAAAAGTGAACATTCATCGATTCATATTTCTTTACCAAAGGCAATATACTCAACTAACGTATTTGAAATGAATACAGTAAGTGATTCTTACAAAAATAGACAAGCATTCTCCAAACCATGAACTCAGTATAAAACAAGGATCTTCACATGGTCATCTAAATGGGAAATGAGAAGAACGCTGTTAACCACTATTATGAGATAAAGAAAATTACTACGAGGCCATGACAAACACATCTGTGTTTTAGCTGCCGAGCTTCACTAAACCCTAGATGACAAGAAGCATAAAAAATTAGACACCTCAACTGTAAACCAAAAGCAGATAATGATAAAATTAGCAAAGAAAAATGCAAGCAAGTATAGCAATAACAATAAGAATATAAAGAAACAAAGTCATATATACAAAAAGCTGTCTAGGTAAATCTGTGTTACCTGCTTCGATGAGATTGAAACTTGATATTAAGATCCGTGTGTGCTGAATATGAGATGCGCAAGTGACAATGATTAACATGTTCTGGAAGCAGGTACCTGAGATAAAAATTAAAGTTAGGATTCTATCCCAAAATTCTATCTGTATAAAAAACTAGGTAACAAGGAGGTGATGTGGCACCTCGCCTATTGGTTTTTATCTTTTTTGTCAATTTTTTGACTTCTCTTATTTTACCCTCAAAATATTTGTTGAAAAATAAGATTCACTATCTCGATAAATCTATAATTGTGTACATTCATTCCTAAATTAAAAGAGAAAGGCATTTAACAACATTAACTCTTTCAGTTACTTTCTAGTTAGTTAAAGGTTTATTTTAAAAATGAAACAATTCTTTACTAAAATCCATTATTGCTTAAAGGCATCTCTCTATATATAGGAAGATAGCAGGTAAGCATGGTACCCACTTTTAATTTACTCAAAATAACCTTAAAGTACTCCTGACAGCTAACAAAAAGGGACTTCTTGGCCTTTTTAACTAAATTCCTAAAGTTGGGATGTTTCTTTTTATATGATATGTCTTCATTGTTTCTCTTTTAATCATTCCACTTATTATTATTATTTTATGGCCGTGGTTGTCCAAGCCAGCTTTCGTGCTCGACAAATTCCACGGGATACCCATCACCTCCTACCAGCAATAGTTACAAGGTAACTCTGTCCACCATGACCTATAGATGTAAAGAATCACCTAGTATTTTTTGTCTCTACTGGTATTCGAATCCGAGACCTTATGGCTCTCAACCACTACATTGACCACTAGGTCACATCCTTGGTAGCACATTCTTTTTTTTTTTTTTTGAGAAAACCATTGGCAGCACATTCTTATCACACAGGACACCGAATGTAAGCCTTTATTTCATCTACGATACTCTAATACAATGTGTAACCTCATCATGAATCACCCATTTCCTTGGATTATAGACACAAGGCATGCGAGCAAAACAAAAATAATATCAACTTTATGAAAATATAAGTGTCAATAATTCATATTGAAAGAAAAATACAAGCAATGCCTTAGAAGAAGGAAAGGCAAAAACATTCTAGGGTTACATCCTCCAGATTCTTAACTTGATATGTGTTCTCTTTTCTGTTATTCTTCTATTTATTATGTTTTGTTAAGTCACGTTCACATATACTGTTTAACTGAATTATTTCATATATTTAATCTGAAATGCTCTCCACATATGCTTTCTGTCATAAGATTCTACGACCGCGCTTTGCGCGGGCAAGTACACTAATTAATCAAACGTAAAGTGGAAAGCAAGTTGAATAAATCCAAGGTATGTTCAAACAATGGACTAGCCATACTTTGGTATACTTCTCCCATCCAATGCCTCTCTAGCAGCAGATGCTGTCCCAACGTCACTAAATTGAATCAATGCCTGTCAAGATGTAAGAGAAACTCATTAGCAATCTGCCATTTCATCCACCCAAAATTAAGAAAAAGCCAAAACTCATTGGTCCACAGACATACGGACCTGAAAACCTGCAGCCTTTTCAAAAGTAGCAATCTTTTGAACAAAACCAAAGGCTGAAAATACCTGAAATGGGTTTTGGCCCGTTAAAAGTAAATCAGACAGAGAAAGGTAATAAAGGACTATCAACGTGTACTATGTTTCCGAAAACACATTGAAGAAGAAACACAAAGGAACTAAATTGTGAGTGCAGAGTAACACCTGTATATGCAAGCCATAGAAAGGTTTATGACCGACATGATTACATATCCAGAATGTCTCCAACAAAAGATCTTAAATAATGACCATCTGTGATTCAATCAACTTTAGTTAACACTGCCATCATCTAATGTTGTTATATGCGATGAAAGTGAAACAATAAGTAAGATTTAGCTCTTCTAAAATCTGAACCATAGCTTAGGGTTTCAGGCTACTGAAAGCAGTAAAGGCTCCAAGAAACTAGAAGAATGTCCCAAGAACAAACTGCTATGCTAGAGAAAATATATTTTAAAACAAGAAAAGATAAGAGAATATATTTTAACACAAAGCAACATAACAATATTCTTCATTGAAGTCCACTAGTTGTGTTTTTTCCTTTTTTCAGGGGGACTTGTATCAAACTACAAAATTCTTCGGGAATCATGTTGTGTTCAAAATGTTATTAAGGATTATTGGATGAATACTTAACTCTTGATAAGGCACGACTTCTGAACAGTCCATAAGTCCTGAATTAGCTTAGTTGGAAATATTTTCTCCATAAAGAGGAGAGAAAGCAACAAGACACTCACCAAATGAATGACATCGATACTGACATCACCAGCTTCAACACCCTCGATAGTCACCAGCAAAACATTTCCTGGAACATCTCCCGGACTCTTATTATTGACAATTTCATTCCTGTTAGAATATTGAATGTACACCGTCTTGCCACGAACTTGAGCAGGCTCTGAAGATGAAGCATAATATGAAACCATATTGATTGCCTGATTAAGGTCAGCCTGCAGTTGACAAATATGCAGATTAGAGGGTAATAATGTCATGTTAACGCACTCATAAGGCAAAGGCGTATATACAAAAGAATTGCTTTAGAATGAAACCCACGAGTGTAACTGAACTATTTCAAGCAGTTAATTATTCTACAATTACAATTACAGTTCACAAATTCATTATGGAAGCTCCTAATACTCTAATTTACAAATTTATTATGACAGATCCAAACCATTCCAGAACCAGTTTGAGCACACCTCAACTAATTTGCTGGCTGGGGCAGGGTATTCCTATCAGTACAAACTCCGGGAAACTTGTCTGGCTATAGGATTGTCTACTCACACACAATGTTTTGGGGTTTGAACTGATATATCCTAACTTCAAGAACCCAGTCATCTCCTAATCATTCAAAATGAGTTACCCATGGAGCATAGCTTCCATGAAACGAACAATAAGAACTGAGAGAGCTTGAACAGTAGACACATTTAGTAACTGAACTCTAGCTACACACATTTAGCCGCAACAAAGAAATCTAAAAACGGAAGTCCATCGTTGCCCCTCTTAAGACAATCAATTGTGATAATCAAATAAAAAACAACTTACAAATTCGACAAACGCTTGGTTGCGATTGGCCCCGACGTTACACTTTGTATTGACAATTTTACCAAAGGGCTTGCAAAGCTCTACTAGCTCTTCATCGCTGCAATCCCATGGAAGATTCCGGAGGTGAAGAACTTTCGACGGTGTCTGCGTGTACCGGAACTGCTGTTGCCCGGATGTTGACATCGGCCGATTAGGGTTACGATTCCCACCGTCGGGCTATTTTTTAACGGACTTTGAGAACTGGTTCTTTTCTTTGGGACTCAACAAAAATTACCTGTTGTCGCGTGTATGTATATTGATTTTTGCAATACCTTCAACTTAAAAGGGTAATTATAACCATAAATCTTTTTTCTAAAAGAATTCCGTCAATTTCCTTCTCTTTTTTAAAAAAAAAATTTATCCATCTTTATTAAATTAATTTTATAAGAACATGTTTTTTACTCCTATCGTAAACTTTATTAAGGGTAAATCACATAAATATGCTATATTATAAAAATATTTACCATTTGTGTCAATATAATTTTTCTAACTAAATATAAGGTTTTTTTGGAATTAAGAAAGTTTTCGCCTCTGTCTCAACCTTTTTTCCTCTTCTTCTTGTTATTCTTTTGCTTCTTCGACTCTTTCTTTCTTTTTTTTTTTAACTCTTTTGCTTCTTTGTCTCTTTTGTCTTCTTTTTTTATTCTTTTACTTTTTTTCTCTCTCTGGTGTTATTTATCTTCATCCTCTTTTTTTTTCTTTTTTTTTTCTTTTTAATTCTTGTTCTTTTCTTTAAACTTTTCATCTAAATAATTACATTACTCCAATCAGTTTTTGTCCATGTCACTATTTTTTATTCAAAAACAAGATGAAAAGAGGGAAAGAAACCTGCAAGTTTGTATAAAATCACGTTTTTAAGCAGAAATTTCAAATCATTAAAATAACAGAAGCAAAAGTTCACCATTGCTGGTCATTATAAAGTTTCAAATTTTGAATTCATTATTTGAATTTTACGAATTTGTGATAAATTTGAATAGGTAGTTCCTACAAATAATTGAAAATGTCGTTTGGAGTTTATATCTCAATTTTAAGAGAGTTTGGTTAAGTTTACAATTGATATTAGGAGAATATTAGATTGAACAATTGTATTAAAGTTGAATTAGATAATACAATGTTAATGCACATTTAATTCATTTTGAAGTTTTTTGATTGATTTGTTACTATTGGATACTTGTTTAATTCATTATTGATATAACTTATCAGTTTATTGATCATCGTCATATCCTTCATTAGTTAGGTTTTACATTCATTCTTAATTCTCTTTTCTAATTCAACTTTAAATACGGTGTAATACAATTTTAATGCAAATTTAATTCATTTCACATCTTTTTGATTTATTTGTAACTATTGGATACTTATTTAATTCATTATTGATACAAGTTTAATTCACTCTACATATCATAGTCTTGTCAGTCATAGTTACGTTTTCCATCCATTCTTAATTCTCTCTTTTTATTCAAATTTAATACCATTCAATACAAGTTTAATTCAAATTTAATTCATTTTGCAGTTTTTAATCAGCCTAATTTATTTGTTCCTATTTGATACTTGTTTAATTCATTATTGATATAAGTTTAATTCACTCTATAAATCACTGTCTAATATTTTATTTGTTACATTTTTTTATTCATGCTTAATTTATCTTATGCTTCAACTTTAATACTTGTGTAATACACTTTTGTATTTTTAATTCATTTTGCAGTTAGTCTATTGATTTGTTATGATTGGTTACTTGTTTAATTCATTATTGATACAAGTTTTATTCAGTTTACATGCAGATCAAAGAATGCTCTTTTGTTTTCTACATTTTGCATTCATATTTAATTCTCTTCTATTAATGCAACTTTAATATGTTTGTAATATATTTATAACTCAAGTTTAATTTATTTTGCAGTTTCTTATGCCTCTTTATTTGTTACGATTATACTACTTCTCTTTTAATAATTCAACTTTAATGTGTTTGTAACACATTTTAATTAAAGTTTAATTTATTTTGCAATTTTTTATGCCTCTTCATTTGTTACGATTATATTACTTATTTAATGAACTATTGATACACGTTTTATACAATCTAGAATTATTGACTATTCTGTGAAAATAAAGGGAAAAAAAGCACGAAAGGGAGAAAGAGCAACAAAAAAAGCAAAAAAGAAAGAAAGAAAGAAAGGGAGAAAGAAAGAAACAAAGAAGAAGAAAAAGAGAGAGCGAGACACAGAAAAACAGAAAGAAAAGAAAGAAAGAGCAGACAGACACAAAGGAAAAATTAAAGAAGTTGATATAAATGGTAATAATTAAATAGTATATTTAAAATAAGTAATTAATTTTTAAAAGGAATCCATTCATGTAATTAATCCCTTTATTATTCAAACAAAAATAATCTCCTCCCTATATATTTAGACAAATTTGTGATTCATATTTTTCTCAATTACATTAGTCATTGTATTAGTAATGACTAATGACACAATGTAAAACAAAAAAAAAGAGCTTTCTTAAATTTTATGTTATCATATCATAGTTATTTTTAAAAAATAATTAATGCTTAATAATTAAAAAACATATATTTATAATCAATATATCAAATAATCTAAACGAATGTACTTTTAAAGAAATATAATTTTTAATTTTTAAATAATAGAACTTCGTAAATTATTAAATTTCTTATTGAAAAGCATTCTTAATATGTTTCAAATATATGCAATGACCAAACATTTTTTTAATGTCAATGAATACATTAGAAAGTGTATTGTCATGTTGAAATAATAAAAAGATAATATTTCTTAAATCCAAAAATCAAGGTTATTGAATTAAATTATCTAAACTTCAATCTTTAGCTTCAAAATAATTATCATAATCAATTATTTTTATTAATAATATTTAAATTTTGCTCGTTTTAAAATATATTAATCAAAAAATAATTTAATTTAATTCAATTGTGATTTTATATCATCACTTTACATCATTGTAGTAGTTTTGCGATATATGTATTGTATTATATAGTAGAAGTAAGTACAAGCACAAAACTCTTTATTAACATGTTATGCTTGAGTTTTGTACGACTAAGAGTGATTTTTAAAAATGTAAGTTTCTTACTATTGTCAAAAGCATGCAACTTTGTTATTCCTTTTACGTATATATATATATATATATATATATATATAATTTTGTTATAGATGTATATTTCATTTGTTATATTTTTTATTATGTTATATATTTAAAAATTGTGTTAAAAATAGTACAAATAATTAATAACGTAAAATATTTTGTTATATATTTTAAAATAATGTTAAAAATATTATTTCTATAAATTTCTTCTTTTAGCAACTCTTTAATTTTAATTTTCTATATGACATATTTATAAAATTAAAGAATATCATTAAATTTTGTGTTATGAATTAAAAATAAATCAAAATGAGGGAATATTTATTAATATTAAAAGATGTGTGATTATGAAAGAGATTTATTTTTATTTTTTTAGAAAAAAATAATAAATGGGTTATTTTTATTTTTTTTAGAAAAAAATAATAAATGGGTTTAACCAATTACATTTTAGTGGACAATTAAAAAGAAAGATTACAAATTATGAATTACTTTGACTTTAAAAATAATATAAAAAGTTAAATTATTTTTTTTAAAAAAAAATATCAAACAATTCAATTAATATAAAATGGAGGAGAGCAGGATATAAACAATATTTTTTGGAACTGTTAAAAATGAAAACTAGTGAGAGTAATAGTTTGGTTTCTACTGAAGCGGAAAAAACGTTTCTAAAAAAAACGAGTACTAATTTGGTTTCAAGAAGTGAAAGCGGAAAATAACGGCGATTTCCAGCAGGAGCAATGGAGCTCACTTTTGCACGACTTGATCGGTCAAAACTTTAATCAACAACTGCAGCAAAATTGCTGTGTTTGAAGGATTGGAATCGACAACTTGTGTAGATACATTACCATTAATCCGCAGGTAATTGAATCCACAATATTCATGTTTTGAATTTACAATTATACAGATAGTGCATTGAGAATTGACATTCATAGTATTGAATTTCAGATCTGTTGGAACCAGTATGTTGAATTTTGCAATTCTTATTCTATAAATTTATAGTGCATTTAATTGCAATAGACAATAATATCATATAGATTCAATTTTTGTCCTTGTGGACCTGAATTCCAATTTCAGGTCTGCCACGATTTGTTATCCGTGCATGCATGTTTCTTTGTTCATGGAATTGTAGTGATTCATGTATAGTCAGGATTATAACAGGAAATCCTGTTAATCTGGAATTGATAACTCGAGGTTGCTATTGCTAGCTACATGTTTAGCATGTGACAGATATCAATGTAATTCAAGATTGTTGAGTAGATATATCTTCAGATTCCGTCTCTGGCAATAAATTGTTGAAGATCAAATATTGTATAATTCTTCAGGGGCAACTTTGTAAACATAATCTTATAATTTTGTTGCAATCTTCGTATGATAAGCAGAGTATTTTGTAATGGCTGGTCAACGAAATAGCTATGGGAAACGCTCCCATTCTCAGTCTGATTATGTTGACAATGGGAGAAATAAAAGGAGAAATACTGGCTCTGATAAGGACTCTTTCTCTATCGGTCCTGACGACACAGTTTACCGGTACTTATGCGATGGAAAGAAGATTGGAAGTATTATCGGCAGGGGAGGTGAGATTGTTAAGCAATTAAGGGTGGACACTAAATCTAAAATCAGGATTGGTGAGACTGTCCTGACTGTGAGGAACGTGTTCTCACTATCTACAGCGCAACTGAGGAAACAAACAACTTTGATGGCTCTGAAAATTGTATTTGTCCTGCCCAGGATGCACTTTTTAAAGTCCATGAAAAAATTGTTAGCGAGACAGTTGATGAGGATTCTAATGATGCACCTCAGGTTACCGTTAGGCTTCTAGTACCTGCAGATCAGATTGGATGTGTTATTGGGAAAGGGGGTCAGGTAGTACAGAACATTCGTAGTGAAAGTGGTGCTCAGATTCGTATATTGAAAGATAACCATTTGCCTGCATGTGCATTGAGCTCGGATGAAGTTTTGCAGGTAACTGGAGGATCATCTCCTTTTTTATTTTCCCTTTCTCTGTCTGTATCACAGTGTTGTTCTTCCAGTTTGGTACTTCTTTACCATTAAAGTCCATTAGGCTATTTCATTTAGTTGTCTTGATAAGTAAATTTGATCAATTGCTGCTCTGCTGGTTGTTCATTTATGAAGTTGTCGCTCCTCGTTTTTTTCCCTTAATGGTAATTAGTAAAATGAAGTTGTACAATTTCTTAATCAGCTATTCATTTACTGTTCTTTTTGGTGGTCCCTTGTCTGATTTTTTATGTGAAGAGTTATCCAAATTGTACTCTACTTCTAAAAAAGAAATTCTTATGGCTCAAGCATCATTATCTATAAACATTTGGACCGTGTTACCGATAATTGTTGTGTGTTCACACTTAACGCTACGGTTTCGATTGCAATCTTACTTGCATTTGTATTGGGCAGCTGAAACTTGAATTTTTTCTCACGTCTGACTTCAGTACTCGGTGATTTAATTGGGTTTCAGATATCTGGTGAAGCCACCGCAGTGAAGAAGGCTCCTTATGAAATAGCAAAGCGTCTTCATAAGAATCCATCCCGTTCTCAACACTTGCTTGCTTCTGCTGCACCAAATATCTACTCTTCAAGTTCACTTGTCGGTCATACTGCTGGTGCTCCAATTGTAGGCATAGCTCCATTAATGGGGTCCTATAGGGGATACAAAGGAGAGAGTGGGGACTTATCAAGGTCTTTGTACTCTGCTCCAAGGATTGAGTCATCTTCAAAGGAATTTTCTATCTGTTTGCTGTGTCCTACTGCAAATATTGGGGGTGTTATTGGTAAAGGTGGTGTCATAATCAATCAAATTAGACAAGAATCTGGTGCAGCAATTAAAGTTGATAGTTCTGCTGCTGAAGGTGATGATTGCATGATTTCAATTTCTGCAGAAAAGGTATTTTCTGTTTCGTCTGATGTTTTGCACTGGAGTGTACAAGTTGAGGATTCTTTTCCAAGATAGAGACTTATTTTCATGCTGTTTTTCAGTTTTTTGAGGACACAATTCTCCTACTGTTGAAGCAGCATTGCGCTTGCAACCTAGGTGCAGTGAGAAAGTTGATAGAGATCCTGGTCTTACATCATTAACCACAAGATTGCTGGTCCCAACATCTCGAATAGGATGTCTTATTGGAAAAGGAGGCACCATAATCAATGAGATGAGGAAAATTACGAAAGCTAACATTCGTATATTATCGAAAGAAGGCCTCCCAAAGGTTGCAGCTGAAGATGATGAGATGGTGCAGGTAAGCATGCTATAGGAGTTTTAAAGCTTAAATGCACCAAAAGTTATCTCCTACTCTCTCTTTGAAAGAAAAAAAAGTTGCTGGTTTCTTCCCGTACTCAGCTTTTGGATTATGAGTATGAGATAGGATTGTGGGTTCTTAAATTTTGGATATAGACATATTGAGGAGCCATATATATCTGTTCTCTTTAGATCGATATGAATTGAATTAAGATGTCTTCGATTAAGTTTTTAGGAAGGATCTGGGGTGAATGTAACCTGTGCTCCATAGGCTGCATCATTCAATTATATTTTTTTATTATTTTGTTTTTATGTTCTTCTGCCATACTCCTCTATTTGTGAAAGCAACCTCCCAGGAAGGAGAAAAGAAACAGGGGAACATCAATAAAACAATATGAAAAAAGATGGGGTTTGCCTATTTAAGATTCTTAGCATTTTTTTTTCATCGTAGGTCTTATTAGCATTTCCTTATGCTTCTTATTTATGCAGTAGTATCCTGTTAAATCCTCTGGTTGCTTATGATATGCTTGTTTTTTGCTCAACTGACCACATCTATATGCTTCCAAACATATCAGATCTCAGGAGAACTTGCTGTTGTAAAGGATGCACTCATACAAGTAACTTCACGTTTGAGGGCAAACCTTTTTGAAAGAGAGGGTGCTGAATCTGCCTTTGTGCCAGTTCCTCCCTACCTCCCCATGACTACAGATTCAGATACCTTGAAACACAAAAGTAGGGACTCTAGAAGACATGGACATTCTTACTCAGCTGGGCATGGTGGTACGACTGATCTTCCACGTGCTGATGGTTATGGAAGTTACAGTGGTATCCAGGTAACATAGGGTTTCATTGCTTGAGGAGCAGAATTTATGAAAATTTTGTGTGAATTCATTAACTTCTTTTGCTATGTATAATTTCTCGAATATACGTACATCATTTCTTGTTAATTTCTAATTCCATCAGCAGAGTAGCAGCATAGAATATGGAGCTTATGAAGGATATTCCCTTGGGCGTTCTGGTGGTTCTTGGTAAGTTGTTCTGGGCTTTCCACCTTGTCCTGAATTTGTTTGTTATGTCTTGGTGTGGGTGTACCACCAGCATGTTGTCTTTTAAATATAGAACTAGGCCTCAATACCAAGCAAGTTTGGATTGGCTATAGGAATCCTCGTTGTCCATCTCGCTCCATTTAAGTTCATTGCAGTCCAATATTATATAAAATAAAATGTTTTCTAAAGAAAAACCATCATGAGCTGTTCGTTCGGTTAAACTTTTGTTTCTTTTAATTCTGATTTTAGCTGCTAACTGTTTTGATCACGTGTTTGTATCTTGAATGTTTATGTCTGACCTTCAGACATTAATTAGCACTTATCGTTTTGTCATTTCCATCTGCTGCCCATGACTTTTTGTGTAGCTTATCTGATTATAGTTGCTCCAAATTTAGAAACTAGAGTTACAATTTCTTGTTCTTATTATTCATATGTTAAGCTACTGCTGCCAGGTCATCGAGGCAAGACCCTGCTTCACGGAGAAAAAGTTATGGTTACTAGAGTGTGTAACTGGACCTGCAGGTAGCTCGTGGATCCCCACTTTGCATGCATTGCTTCTTTCTTTTGATTCATAGCTAGCTCAGCTTGTACTAAAGTAGTAAAGTTCACATTTTGGTTGATGACCTAGCCTCTCTCCTGATATGGAAACTAATGCTGTTATTTTCCTTTTGCTTCCTTCCCTCCCAACAAAACAGCTGTGATATATGAAGCCTGAAGCCAGCCTATTGCCTCCCTTGCGCCTAAACCAGAAAACCAGATAATTGAGGATTTGGGAACTTTGGCCTACCTTGATGCTTTTCCTTTGGAGGACCATAACTGAAGATTTTACCTAGAATTGAAATTATTGTGGGATTTGCTTGTTTAATCAAGTAGATGTTAGACCTGTTGTCCTCGTACAGTTCTATCTAGTTTTGATGGTTCCTTAGAATGGGCAATTTAATTTGTATCCTGGTATTAGAACATAGTCATTGTACCATATCTTGAAATTTAAATTTTATTTCATCTTCTCTTGTTTGTTTATGATAACCCTGGATGTTTGCTCAAGATGTGTTCATATTCTGTTATAATTTGCGTACCTGATCAATTCATTGTTCAAAGCATCTTCCGAACTTTTCGATGATTGTTTTGAATAGGATGTCATGGATACCCAAACAGGCATGCAGCTTTAGTTAAAAGGTCTGTTTGCATTTTTCTATAGAGATATATTTTGAATGTAATTGAATAATGCATAATATTTATACCAGTAAGTGTAAATTATCTCATCTGATGTTCATTGCCAGTCACTGTGGACCTGACAGTCTCTAGGGAGGAATTAGTTACCGTACGTAAGCGTTAAATCTGGCGGTAAGTTTTTAGTATGCTTACAGTCATGTGCTTATCCTTACTATTTACTGGTTTGTGTACAAGCTAAGCTCTAATTTCCTTAATCATCCGGTATAACAGATGTTGCTCATATATACACTCTATAGGTCTCTCGCTTTCTCTACATTTATTTGACAAGAATGTTTTTTTCAATTTCAAAAAGCATTTGCTTTCATTTACCCCTTTTTTGAGGGGTTGATTTATTTCCGATGTGAATGTTGCAATGTCAATTACCTGTTCTTGTTGATAGTTCAATAGTGTGCCAATTTAGATCTAAATTTCAGCTTGCACTTCTTTCTTTCATCTTATCTACTATTCTAAAGCGAGGTTGGTAGTTCTCTTCTCGTGCATTTGCCATTGCAACCTTTTTGGGAGTAATGTTCAATATAATGAATCATGTGAAGAACAATAATTGTTACAAGGTTAGGGAATAATTTTTGACAAACACAATCAATGACGTAGAAGAATCCGAAGCTGAGCTGAGATGTTGCTCGGCTAAGTATATAGGAGATGGCTCTATCCCATAACTAGGTGAGCGAAGTAAATTGCTTTTTTGTGTGTGGGTACGTATGTATGTATACTGTGAACTGTGGATATTGCGATTGACTTAACCAATTTTTTCTCTCAGATCTGGAGGCAGTGGGATCTGTAAATTAAATAGGCAGCTGGTGGATTCATTGGTGAACAGCTCATCTTCTTCTATTTTTTGTCAAAAGATATCTAGAATTGCTTAGATTACATTCCCTAATTTATTAATGCAATCATCTGGTTGTTCATATGGAACTAAGAGGAGGTATTTGTCGTCCTTGGTGACCAAACAATTGCATGCCAAGTTGTCTGGTAAATAAACATGGATATTTAGTGTGGTATATCTACGTCTTTCTGTTAATCTAGTCTGGTGGAAGTGCAACAAAATTGCATCAATTTAAAGGGTTACAAATCTAAAAATAACTTCGCCAGTAATTTTGAACATGGCCTGGCATAATTAACTCCTGATTTGAACAGATATAATTCTCATGCATAATTTAATTTGTATGATGCGATGAAAATATAAATGAGTTGGGAGTTTAATTTGTGAAAAAGTAATATATAATAGTAAGACTAGGATATGTAAGGTGGCAATGCAGTTTCATAGCTGGGTCAAATAGACACCAGACTGCAAAAGCTGAATCAGTGAAATTCATGAAAGAGAGGGTGGGCACTGGGCAGCAGTAAATTTGTGCACCTAACTCCACGCCGAAAGGTACAACTAGGGAGCCTGATCCGCAGACTGCGTTTATTGCCTTGTATTACATCTTTTGGACTCAAGTGTTGGTACAACTTTTTTTGGGAAGGTGCTTTTAGATTCACTCTCTCTTTATATCAAGTTATGGGGGTGATAGGGACAGTAGCTAGTCACATCTCTAAGCCCTAAGAGCCCCTCCAAACTAACTTTGCCTTTTTCCCCTTTTCTCCATTGGGCATTACATAGAAATTGACTGTTCATTAATGTATTGCTAGATTTCCTTTCCCATACAAGAATCCATTATTTATCTACAACTCCTAGAGGCTGTATAAACCTCATTCGTTTCATGCACTGACTTTCAAAGTTACTTCTTTTTTCTTCTTTCTATTCCATCCAATGAGCTTCTCACAAGTTGTGTTTTGTTAGATGAAGTAGGAAACTGCTAATTCTATTTGCAATAGGGAATGTTGGATTTTCTTCTTCGGGAAACTACACTTCCCTATAAATCAATAGACTGCTGGTTATATGTCTTTATTCATGTTAAAGTCTTGCATGAGGGAATAAGGTTATTGAATTGCAGCCAAGGATGACTTGCCGGCAAGCTCGATCAATTCTGCTTCATGTCTGGCAAGTCATTTTTGGCTACATATCTGCCTCATTTTCTCATGCCAGATTTTTTATGAAATAGCTGTTGTTGTAGGTGTCAAATCAGGAATCGTGGACAACACTATATGAGACAACGGGTAGATTATATCCTTTGCTTGCATTTTGATTTGTGAAGTTCATGGATGCACGTCTGAAGTTATTACTAATATGTTAGCATTAGTTTATCTAAATTAATATGCAGGAAGAAAGTACATGCTATAGCGGATGCTGCTAGGTTTGCAACAAACCTGATCTGATATCTAATTTGACATGACTCAAAATCCTAACATCCAACATTACGGATACTGATGTTTCGTTGGATAATGATGGGAAACAGAAATTTGACAAAAGATGTGAATTTTTTTTTCTCAATAGTATTAATTGTGTGTAACATTGGTACAATCTCATAAAAATCATATGTATAGCTTAAAAATTAGTGTTTATACACATAAAAATTCAAACACTAAACTGGAATTCTTGGTTTCTCAACCGGACACAATCACGGTAACATATACATCACAATAACTAGTGGAAAAAAGAGGGGAAGTACTAAAAACAAGTATCCGGTGGGTTACTTTTGTGTTTTGACAGTAAAATAAGGTATGTGGAAGTAGCTTAGGTAGGTCATGGAGCATGAAACGTTGTTGACTAATAAATGCGATGTGAGATAAATAATTGCGGCAGTACAAACTACAAACTATTAAGTAGTAAGTAACAAAAAAGAAACGAACTTGTATGTTTGTGCCTTTGTAAAATTTTAAAGATATAAATTGGCCCATTCTCCCAAAGTTTCATTTTAGCATTTCCATGGGTGTTGTTTGGTTAAGATTTGATTTGATTTGATGTGGATAAATTAATTAAAGGTGAAGTTGTGTCTGGTCATGAAAATATAATAATAATTAGAACAAATTAATCTATGCTAAAGGGATCGTAAGTAACCATTTGAACGGGGAAAAAAAAGAAAGAAAGAAAGCCGATAAATCTACCAAAAACCTTTATACTTAAAGCATTTATAAATACCACAATCAGAGTGCAAATAATAAAATTAGTTATGGATCAGCCACATATAGCTCTGTAAAATGATTTATTACAGACCCCAAAACATAGAAAAAAAAGTAAAGTCTAAAGGGAGATGAAACCTTCACGGACGAGAAGACCAAACATGAGAGTAACAAGACCTGTTGTTATGCTTTGTGTTGGAGTCATCCATGTCTGCGAATATGCTCCAAGCGTAAATGCCGCTCCAACTATTCCGATCAAGAACGACACCATGTTCTGATTCATTTTCTCTTTGTTTTGTATTCTTAGCAAAAAATTAGCATTGTTTGGTTGAATATAAATAAAGAGACAACTAATAACCATCCAGCTCTCTCAAGGGCCAAAGTCAACTTCACCTTGGGAAAACCAAAATCTTTTTCTTTTACATTTAACTCCTTCAACATTGATCATTTTCTATTTATTCGATGATTAATTTTATTATTTTACCTTTTACTCATATTAATTAGTAAGTGATTAGGTAATAAGAGATAAATATTTTGAATAAAATTAGACGGATGGACTAGTTGATTCATCAGTTTATTTTTACCTTTTCAGACTTTAGAAACAATTCTTAATAAAAAAATTTATTTGGGATTTATTCTACTAAACTAATTATTTTATCGGTGGAACTCTAATTGGACTGTTACTATTTTACCTATATATATTTGGGGGTCGAAAGGAAAAAATATCTATAGTGATATTCTCTTGATTTTTTTAAATTAGACAAGTAAAAGAGTATTTATTTTGATGTAAGAGTCAACTAAAATGAAATGAACAAAATATTGATGTGGCTATCTATAACTGTCTTGTTTTTATTTAAATTAAACCAAAACAATGATGCTATCTATATTTGTCATTTCACTTATTCTTACATTTTCTTTTGATATTTTATTTGAGTTAGGTACGCAAATGTACAGAATTTCTAAGCGTTTACTTTTCTTTTTTTTTTTAAATATATATATTCTATCAAGTTGTCTAATTACGTTTGTTGAAAAAATGACCTAATCATGGAAATCAATCAACTTGTATGCACTCGATACGGAGGTTTTACCAAACTAAGCCATTATATAAAGTCATTCACCAAAATAATATGTTTTTCTAAAATTTTAAAAAACTAGTATAAACGTATTCCACAGTAACGTTTTAGGATATATTTTATTTTTTAAAAGTTGATGGCGTCAGATTGATATACGTTACTTACAGTAACGTATATCAACCTAATGCTGTTAGTTTTTTTTAAAAAATATATATCCTAAAACGTTACCGTGAAATACGTTTATACTAGTTTTGTAAAATTTTAAAAAAATGTATTACTTTGGTAAATTGTTTTATATAATGGCTTAGTTTGGTTAAAAATTCCTCGATACGTTACCAAATCATCTAAACATTAATTATAGGAAACATCACATGATAAGTGAAGTTAATAACTCATAACAGAAGGCATAATACCTCTTATAAGTGGTTAAAATAAACTGACATTTTTTTCTTAAAAAACGCAGAATTATATATAAGCTAGGCTATATTGCAAATTGCAATTAACCTAATGCAACAAAAATATTATACAGAATAATTAAAAAAACTTGATGTTAATTTTTCCTTGTTTATCCTCAAAACTTCTCTGTTGACTTAATTTTTGAAGAATTTGATATTATCGAAATAAGAACAGGCTCAACTATATATATTTCTGATTAAAGTAGACTATTACGAAATTAAGGCCCAATAGACTAGCCCCAGTGCTCAAACTGGGCTCTATTATGAACTCGCAACCCATTAAAGATTGGGTTTGTGGATGCTGTGGAGATGCCCATTAAAGAGTTAGTAAGAAAAGCCCATAAATGAAAAAAAGAGGGTTGAATTGATCTCCAGAAAGTGTCGAGTCGAATTCACTGATACCATATCTACAATAGATATGGTATCAATGAATTCGACTGTAATAGACACTTTTTGGACACCAAATACCGAAAGATCCTCTCTTAAAACACAGATTGAAGTAGACACTTTGCTCATAATTATGTTAGATTTTATTTGTTCTGATTTCTTATTATAAGTATATTTTCCTTTTCGGAAATAGTTTTGGATTGACTAATCTTTTTTCTTATAGGAAAATGTTTAGAATTCTATAAATATAAATTAATAAGGATTCACAAAGTAGTCTTTAATGGCTTTGACAATTTTGGTTAGGGAGAAAATTTGTGGGTCACAAGCTTGATATGTTATCACTTGTGTGAGTCTCCCATGTATTTCGAGTGATTTGATTGAGGTTGTTTCTCTCAGTATTTTGTACTCTCATATTTCTAGTGGATTGCTTTTCTTTGTGGATGTAGATGAATTGACCGAATCACGCTAAATCTTTGTGTCTTTTGATATATTTTTCGTTTGTCTTCTTACTTGGTCTTTCGAGATTTGTTTTGTTAGCTTCCGCATCACAGATCCTAACAAAATTCACAAACTTTTTCATATTTTAGTAGAAAGAATATTTTTAGCCAAAAAAGAAATCCTATTTTAAATAATTCGATGCAAATAAATATTCATCCTATTAATTAATCACTCTGCAAAAATCAAACAAGTCCTCCTTTCATTTTCCGCCAATTTTCTCTTGGGCATGGGAAAACTAGGAGCCACATATATATAGTTCCACACTTGAATGGCAGTCCCAAAAAGCCAATTTCCCATGGCAGCAGCACGACACCTAGATGTTCACAAATCCACCGTTAGAGGCATAACAACTTGTGCTTCACTTGTAAACACGACCCACTTAGAAAATTCGCCTATTTCTGAACCACAACACTTTGCAAATGGCTCTTCAACCCCACCATCTGAAGACACATTACTAGTCCAGAAAATCTTGTGGAATCTTAAACAATGTAAGTCAATAACCAATTCTTTACATGGTTTAAACCCGTCTACTTTTCTTGAAGTTCTTGGTAATTGTCGTGATAATTTGCATTTAGCACAGAAATTCATTAACTTTGTTTCTGTAAATTGTCCTAATTTCAAACATTGCTCGAGTTCATTGACTGCTACTGTACATGTGTTAATTAGGTTTAAGAGGGTAGCTGATGTACAGGGTTTTATCTTAAGGATGATCAGAAGAACTGGGGTTTCAAGAATTGAGATTGTGGAATCTGTGGTGTCAACTTATGGGGTATTTGGGTCGAATCCATATGCTTTTGATTTGCTGATTAGGACTTGTGTACAAGCTAGGAAGATTAGGGAGGCTGTAGAAGTATTTTAGGTTGTTGCAAAGGAGGAATCTTTGTGTTCTGATAAATGCGTGTAATGGTCTTCTAGGAGGGCTTGTGAAGATTGGTTGGGTTGACTTGGCATGGGAAGTGTATAATGAGATGACAGGGAGTAGCATTCAGCCAAATGTGTATACCCTCAACATAATGGTGAATGCTTTATGTAAAGATGGGAAAATTGAAAGTATAATGGTGAATGTTTTACCGGATAAGTGCATATTGTCACGAGGGGCTTCATTTTCAGACGCCCCACTTGTTGCCATCTGTCGTGCTTGATTTGTCAAAGAGAGAACTAGTGAGGGCCAAAATGGAGTATCATATATAGTGTTGAATCCAATCTGAAGCTCTTTTGAACAAGAGAGATACGAGTGACCACAAGCTTCGCTTAAGCGCAGTGCAAGGCGAGGTTTGGAACCCTACCATCTATTCTCTATGCATCTCAATTGCTTCACACCTCTGCTTGGAAACTTTCATACAACGCCCCTTGTTTCGTTCTATCCCTATTCTATTACCATACATAATTGGGAGAAGCTCATCCATAACTAGAGCTAGAAATGGTTGATTTTGTTTCATTTCATTCCCGCTCTCTAAGGAACTGTCTGTTAGTGAGACATTATCCAGACACAAAGTGGTGCTTCATTTTCAGGAATGTGCTTTTGGCTGTGGTGACAAACTTAAGAGGGCCCTTTTGATAGTAAGATTGCCATCGAGATTGAATATGCAGAAGTTCCTCTTTCATCTGTCAGTTTGATAGTTCACCCTGTGGACTCACAATTTGTCAAAGAGCATAATATGTACTGTGTTTTGACCTTAGATTCATGGTTTCCCTCTTGTTGCCACCAGATTGTGTATTCTGTGGACAGGGTCTGGAATCTTTCACACATCTATATTTTGGAATGTCATATTACAAGGGGTTTGTGGAGTCTGAGTATGTGCTTGCCGGGATATAAACGACAGATTCAAGACTGGAATGTTGAGGTTACATGGGCATGCAAGCTAGCAAAGAGCAAACGTGGAGTAGATGAGATTACTAGTTGTGCATTTGCCATGGTGGTTTACCTGATATGGCAAGCAAGGAACTCAAGCAGATTTCAACAAAAGTCTATTCATGTTGATGCACTGATCAAAGAAATGGTGTTACACTTGCACATCAGAGGGCGGAATTCAGGAAAATGGCGAGATAAGTGCAAGACATTTCTCGTTTTCCTTAGATGGTTACTGATAGTATTGTTTTTCTTAAGGTGTATATTTCCTAGGCTTAATATATGTATTGTTGTTGTGAAGCTATAGCATAGGTGCAGGAGAGACTGTTTGTCCATAACTATCAGAACTATATTGTAAATATTTGGTTGTCAATGAAAATGTCGCTTAACCAAAAATAAAATAAAATAATTATATATATATATATATATTGCCCACATAGGTTACAACTTGTGCAAACAATACATAATGTTACAACTAGCTAATGACTCTCTTATATTGGATGTGTATGGTATGGTGGCTAAACCTATGTTGTTTTGAATCTTCAAAAATGTCATCATGTGCATATGGGATCCTCCAAAATTAGTGCATTTTTTAAGGATCGGGTGCAACAATATTTTTGGATAGTCCGAGCAACATAGGTCCAAACCATGTTAGGACAATACTCTTGTGTAGTTTCCATGGTTTCTGTGAGGTTTCCCTATCGTTATGTAATGGTTTTAAAATGCTTTACTCAGTGACGTACTATTTTTCTTCTTTTTATGGTTTACTTGGTGATATACACTTTGTTTCCTTGTGCTTCTGAGTTATGTTGTCTTTGTGGAAAGCTGAAGATTTAAACCAAATGCTTTTGCTTCAGGGACAATGATGGTGAGACGAGTGAATCAGAAAAGTTATCCATGCCTGTCTGTTGTCTGCTGTGAACTTTGACATCCAAGGTATGTTGATGACACATGGGCTGGGCTGCCGTTACTTTCTCCTGATTTGCTGGTTGATCGTTCTGTTCATGGTTACATGTTACATCAGTGAACATGAAATGCTAGTAGTAGTTTGTATCAGAGATCTAGTTGCTCTTATGTTATCAAACCAAATGAGCTTCCAAGTCCTACTCAATTGACCATAAAACTACAACCCTTGACTATATTTATGTCGGGGGCTTTTTGGAGAAGTGATCATGAAATGGTCAGACTTCAAGATCTGTTCCATAGATAGATTGAGGACATTAGCTTTGCCTGAGTTAGAAACCCCAGGTTACAGATGTTGGGACAACTTCTCTCCTCGAGTTACAGTGGAGAATCATGCAATATATGGATCGATGAAGACAGAGAGTTAATTATGCAATTAATGTTTGGGTAAAATAGGGTGGCAAAAGGCGGAGACGTAGGTCAGGTCGCAGATTTAAGCCCCACATCATGCAAAGGGAAGTCCGGAATTTAAGTGGAGAAGGGTAGAGGGGTGGACCCATTATCCATCGAGTTTAGAAGGCTGTAATTGGTTCAAAGGGCGGGTCACACACGAATTTCTCGATAATCGTTTTTTGGGTTACTTCATAACTCTCTCTTAAAATGGTCCCTTTTTTTAATTGATTCCTTTTTAAATTCCCTGTCATTTCTTTTTTACTATTATTTGTATTTCAATTTGTTCCTCGATCTTTTTTTAAAAAAATATTAGTTGTTTTACAAGAAAATAGGATGCAAATCATAAAAGGAAAGTAAAAAATGTGCAAATCACAAAAGAGGACAAGGACTTTGATGGTGTTAACCTTTTGTAGCTTTGAAACCTAAAAATAATGTATATACTTTCCAAATTAGATGTAGGTACAATCTCACTTCAAGTCCTTTGCAAGTTTAGCACCTAACGTATTTTGACTATTGATCACATAGTCAAAAGCTCTTATGACTATTTCTGCTTAACTTTCTTTAAAAATTTAAATACGATGCTACATTATATTGTCACACCGAAATTGACTCTTCTCTTTGTGCTTATTCATCTGCTAATATACCCGATGCCTTTTCTCCTAATTATTCAATTTGCTCTCCTACACTACTGAATTAAAATGTAAAAATATTAGTACCCAAAAGTGTGGCTTAGTAGTCAATATTGTAGATTGAGCACCATAACATCTCAAGTTCAATTTTTTGGGTGTGGCTAAGTAGTCAATACTGTAGATTGAGCACCATAAGATCTCAAGTTCAATTTTCGGAAAAAACACACTTGGTGATTTCTTCCGATCTGTTCTCGCTTACTTAATTTTCCCAATATCTAGGAAAACATAAATGCAAGTAAGAGAAGTCGATAAAGTTAATTTAGTACTCCCCTGTCTAACAATAATTGTCCAGTATTGATTTTGCACACTTGTTAAGAAACTATAAATAGAAGGATAGTTTACTATATTACCGTTTGAATATAGTAATAAATACAATATTTTGAAAAATATAATAGGGAAATGAGTATAATTAATGATAGAGTAAATTATGAACTAAGTGTAAAATTATTTCATAAAGTGGACAAATATTGTTGGAAGGAGGGAGATATAGTTAACACCTTAATAGTCCCAACTCTACTCTTTATTAATACTTATTATTTCTAAGAGCCAAAACCATGGACAAATTAAATCCATATTAATTGGAAATGATTAAAAAAAAGGTTTAAGAAGAAAACCTAGCATATTGGCTTTAACTTAATTAATAACAGTAATGTATAGTTACCTACCAATGGGACGAATTAGATAATTAGGATTTTCAAAACCAACCATTCTACTTATTGACTTACGTTAGTCTTTATAGTGGATTCCTGATTGTACAGTTAGAAATTAACAGAATTTTTTCCTAGTATAAATAACATGTTAGTATTGCGCTAAGTGTACCACAACAAAAGTTCATAAAAACATAGAAATTAATTCGAAATCGTTGAAGAGTATATAGCAAAGTTATAAATAAATCAAGGAGAAAATGGGTGGTAGTGAAGCTGGAGATGATTCAAAAGATTCAAAGCCAAAGGGGAACAGAGGAATTTCTTTTCTTGATTTTATTATGAGAATTGTTGCCATTTTAGGTACCTTAGGAAGTGCAATTGCCATGGGAACAACTAATGAAACCCTTCCCTCCTTCGAGCAGTTCATTAGGTTTAAGGCTGAGTACAAGGACCTTCCTACTTTTACGTAAGATAAAGCACTATTACTACTATATTTTTGTTTGCGATATAACTCATATACACCGATAGTATAAATATATTACTTATTACTGTACGCAGGTTGTCTGTCTTACTTATTACTGTACTTTAGCATAGATGGGTGTAGTTTAACATATGATAGCAAGTATATTACAGTTTTAATTTTTGACCAGGTTACTCATTATTGTTTATAAAAATTGACAGGTTCTTTGTGGTAGCTAATGGCATAGTTAGCGCGTACCTCGCTGTATCTCTTGTCCTATCCATTTTGCACATTGTGATGAGTGGTGCAAGAATAACAAGGGTAGTGTTGATCTTCTTTGATACGGTGATGATGGCATTTTTAACATCTGGAGCATCAGCTGCGGCAGCCATAGTGTATTTGGCACACAAGGGAAATGCTCGTGCTAATTGGATTGCTATTTGCCAGCACTACAACTCTTTCTGCGATCGTGCATCTGGCTCTTTGGTTGGATCCTTCATTGGAGTTCTTGTGTTTTTGCTGCTCATCATATTGTCAGCTCTGGCCCTTTGAAGAAACTGATCATCGATCACTTCCTGCGTGAAGAAAGAACGCATTTTATCATTTGATATTCCAAGAATTTTTGAATGATTCTTGCCATTTATTCCTTCAAGCTGTTATTAAATCTGTTTGTTTTAGTGATTCTTCCTCGTAATCAATAAAATTGATGTTGCATTTGTTCTGTTATTACTTTGACAACTGTCTTCCTGCTGAAACTCAACAAGTACACCAAGTTTCTAAATAAAGCTTAGGACCATATATCAAGCTATAAATTTTATTTGGTGCTGCAAATATAAATTAATGTTGTGTGCACCAAGGAAGACTACAACAAAATGTCTAAATGAGGCATACAATGACCACAAATCCGAATTGCAATTTACACGTCTAATGAACTACAGTGGTTCATGATGTGAATATACGGAAGAGTTGGATCAAAGACGTCGTCTTTGTACCCTCCCACAGAGGATGGACAAAGTTTGGCATTAAGCTTGGTTGCTCACTTCTCTGCTTGTGCCTGCTAGCTTTATTCTCAAGGGTGTTTACACTTGGAATCGAAACAAAAATTCTTGACATCATAATCATCAGCCTCAATTAAAGTACAACCAGGTTCTTTCCAAACCCCATTGTCATCCATCAACTTCCTCACCCTTTCAACACCATCCCATTCATCCCTCGACGCATAGATATTAGACAGCAAGACATAGTCCCCACTGTCTTCCCTTCCCAATTCAAGCAACTGCTCATTAGCATACCTTCCCAGCTCGACATTGGAATGAACTTTACAAGCTCCTAGCAGTGTTCTCCATATAATAGCATTTGGTTTAATCTCCATCGTGTTTATGAATTCAAACGCTTCATTCAATAGTCCTGCACGCGCTAGCATATCCACCATACAACCATAGTGCCTTATGTTTGTCTCAATATTGTAGTCAGTTCTCATCATGCTGAAATATTCTCGGCCATCATCAACTTTACCAGCGTGACTACAAGCAACTAATACACCAACAAAAGTAATTTCATTAGGGATATACTTCATTCTCCTCATATCTTCAAAAAGAGAGATACATTCTTCAGAATGACCATGGAAAGCTAATCCTAATATAATTATGTTCCAAGACGACACGTCCTTCTCTCTCATGCCTTGAAACACTTCAAGTGCCTTCCTAATGCTGCCACACCTAGCATACATGTCTACAAGTGCATTACCGAGAAATATGCTTAACTCGCCTGCACCCATCTCAATAATTGATCGATGTATCTGCTCGCCAACATCCAAGAATGCTGAATCCGTGCAAGCGGATAAAAGGTGCAACATGGTGACTTCATCAGGGTATTCCCCTGCACCTCTCATCTCTTCATACATTTTCAAAGCCTTCTCATTTTCTCCACAAAGCACATATCCAGAAATCATGGCATTCCAAGTCACAACATCCCTCTTTGGCACAATATCAAACAACTCCCTCGCATTATCCATCTTCCCTTGCTTCACATACCCAGTGATCATTACATTCCAAGAAACCAAGTCTTTAACCGGCATATCATCAAAAAGCCTCCTTGCCGCATCCAATTCCCCTCTTCTCGCATATCCAGCCGTCAAAGCAGACCAAGCAACAACGTCCCTCTTAGCAGAACCATCAAAAAGTTGGCCTGCTATTCTTATATCTCCAACATTAGCGTGAAAATATATAAGGGTATTCCTCGCAAATTTATTAGATTCAAACCCATGTTTAACAATTTTTCCATGTACGGTAAGGCCAGAAACAAGCCAAGAAAGCTTGGTACATGCCTTGAGTAGAAACGGAAAAGTATAACTATCCGGACGTATGGAATCTTTTTCCATGTGGGTATAAACGGAAACAGCAAGAGAAGGCCTGTGACTCTGAGCTGAGCCTCTAAGCACAGTGTTCCACATGAAGAGATCTGGTTGAGTAATTTGAGCAAACAGCTTGTGGGCATAGTGTATAGATGCAGAGAAAGTAACAGCAGAAGCATATATTAGCTCCCTGAGAGCAATGCGATTGGAGTTGAAGCCATTGATGATCATCAAAGCATGAATTTGCTTTAGGGATTGGAGATCTTTGCATTTGCTCCATAGTGATGATTGTCGGTGAAGATTTGAACTCCTGCTTGCTATTGTCTTTTTGATCATTTATCTCCCACACATAGATGTGCTCCTACCGATTCATCAACTAATATTGGGCCTGGCCTGTTCTTTCTCATGGGCTTTATCTTTATTTTAGGTTCAGATATTCACTACAAGAAACATTGGCCCACTACTCCTGCCATATCAATTATTTGTCATTTAAAAAAAAAAAAACTTAAGTACGTTACATAGAAATTGTTGTTCTTGTTTTCTTGGTGATTTTTAAATTCTAATTTATCATATGATATGTTTATAACTATAAGATTGAAAGACATTCTAATGAACATATCTTTATTTTAAATTATAAAATTTAAAAGATTTTTAGTTTTTTAAATTATAAATTAAATTAAAATTAGACAGACGAATTGAAACGAAAGAAATATTAATTTTAATATAGAACTTGAGCGGTTTAGGTCGACTTTCTATGTAACAGACCGCTATTTGTGCACTTGCCTGGAAATTTCACCATATGTCAATATTTTGTGCAAAAGTCACATGCTGATGAGAATTTATTGTACTTCCATTAAAGATTTGTAATAACGACTACGCATTAGTTGGATCAAGTAACATGGAATTAGAGTTGAGATGTTAAAAGGAAAAAATCATTTTATTGCTGTTGATAAAAGATGTATTTTCTGGAAATGTTTTCTAATAACCAAAAAAAAAAAAAAAAAGGCTTCACCATGAAAAATATATATACTCCTATTTTAAAATATCAAACACATTTTTGTTTCACTCCTCAACACAACTCGTACCCTATAATCTATCGGTCAATATTGTCTATAATTAACCATTTGAGTAAGCCTTATTTGTTGTGCGAACATGTATGGTTAGGCTTACTTTTTCTGATTATTTACCTTTTTTTATAGATGATATTTATAAATGAAATCATAATTAATTATTTTTGGTGAACGAAAAATTAAATACGTAGATATAAATTTATTTAGACTTTTGAACAAGGAGTTGCACGAGCACCGTGTTTTCCGTGAGGTCAAAGTGAATTGTATTAAAATGTTTCCTGATTTTAGACTTTTTGGATTTGAAAAGAAAAAGACTTTTTTTTTCCAGAACAACTAGTGCCAAGTGCATATGTAAAACGAATGAGGTTCATTTTGTATCAGGTGCAGTTAATTTTCTAAACCGCAACGTTTTTTTTATGTCTTCGGTGTACCTTAACAATTAAAACTAAACTCTAATGTTATACACCAGAAAATAACCCGTATTTAACTCTAACTATTTTATTTTTTTTGCTTAAGATAAACTCTAATGTTATACACCAGTCTTTCCCTTTTATACTTGTCTTTTTTTTTTTTTGCAAAAAGCAATTTTAATATAATCTTTGGAATTTTTTCTCATATAATATGATGAAAAGATATAGGTTAAAATACTGATAACAAGACATATACTTTGACTTTCGAAAAAATGAAATATAAGAACTAAAAGAAAACGAAGAATATATAACAGATGAAATATCAAAAAAATTTATCGTTATTTCGCTCGTAGGATATTAATTTAAGGTGATCGATAAGAGTCTTTTACATGGTACATGGTAGAGTTCTTTGTTCTTCCTATTTCTTTTCTCGTTTCCTCCACCCTAGGTAATTAAAACAAATTTTTACGGAAAATAAAAATAAAATATCACAATTAGGATTATTTCTATTCAAAAATTCCATTGCATGACCAGGAAATTAACCAAGTTTTGGCATAGTATTGTGTTCACAAATATTATATTTCTAAAGGAGAGGACATTAAATTGGAAGCAGATTATTAATTAAGAATTATTACAAACGGGCTGATCTATGTTTGGAAAAGTAAACGAACCAAATATAGGAGGCGGTTTGTTCCAAGAAAATATTTTCTTCCATAGCTAATGCATCAGTTTTACGATAAATTGTGATATATTGGAGGATGATTTTTTTTTTATTACGAAAAGAATCATAATAAGAAACTCCGCAAGATTGAGCATATTAAAAAAAAATCGTTTTGAAATACATTCATAATTACAAGCTCTTTGATTGAATCCAAGCTTCTTCTATTCAATGTGAATCAATGCAAGATGAACTTTGATTTTGTCAAATTAATTAAGTTTATGTTACCACATTTAGTCAAATATTATTGGTAAATATTATCTTCAAGCCACCATTTTTAAATAGTTGGACTAATTTCCATAGCATTATTTATCAAACGTTGGTATAACTAATTAAATACTTTGGCATGGCTAGTATATATATAGCTTAGCCTAGCTACTAAACAAATTAGACAAACGTAATTATCTTTTCTTTTTTCTCTTCTCCTTTTATTTTTCTTTATTAATTTTGGAAAGTAGCTGTGGTTGCTTCATAGTATAGGAAACTGCTAAATAGTAGGCTGTGGTTCATGCATACATTGTTTGGACATTATAAGCCCAGCTTGTCGTGCATATGATGTTCCTTCTTACCTAACTGAACTAACATTAGTCCCAAATATTGGGACTTCTAAAAATCCTCTTTTTTTAATTAACTAATCTTTTACATCAATAATAACATATTCAACGTAAAAGCAAAGTCTACAGTGAAGTCTTAGGAGGATAGATGTACGTAACTTTTACACATATCCAAGAGATAAAGAATTTGTTTCTAATAGATCTTCAATGTTTTTCTTTTGATTTTACGTATAAGTGATATAGTATTTTATATATTTTATACCAAAGTTTTGGCATGTTATTGTATCATATGCATTCAATGTGAGATAACAATCTAAAGATAAATATCCTTGGTAAAAAATAATTCTTTCCAATATTATTTATAAGAAAGGTTCAATGATAATTTTATTCAATTTAAAGTTACTCGCATGTATTCGATTGCAAGTCATATATCACAGTTTTAATGTAATTAATCAAAACTAAAATAAATAAAGAGTAAATAATTCAAGACTTAATTATTAATTTCAACATGATAAATAATCCTTTCTATACATTATTTAATTATAAAATGAATAATCATCAGATTTACATATTTAATTTCAAAGGGGCCTCATAATCTTTTACTTTTTTTTTCAATATGATTCGTTATACTATAGATAATAGTTTATACTATAGATTTAGGATACTAGAGATTTTTCTGAAGAAGTCTTCGATAGCAGGACCTCATCGATCACTAGTATTAACTAAAGTAATGTAGAACTAATATTTATATATAAATAAATTTATGCAATAAATAAAATGAATAATAAGTGAAACACTTTTTGTATTCTGGAATTTTACACGACTCAATAAGAGAGATTGACCTATTTCATACTTCTTTCTACAACTAATATTGGACAATGTACTAGAAAATAATATCAAATAAAAAATAAATTAAAATAAATAGAACTAATTTAATAGATTAGGATCATAGCATTGCATTTTGGTTGGTGTTAGGATTAACCAACCACAATCTACCATATCTAAATTTGTAGCCTTTTCTTATTCAATTTTCCTTTGGGGAATAAAAGTCTTGTCATAGTAGTGATTAACTATATTATCCTTGCGAAATCAGCTCATTGACTTTCAAAATCTTTAAATCAGTACTCTATCAATTAGTTTAATTTTGTTAAATCATATTATTTTCCAATATTTTGGTACAAGTATTTCATATGACTAGTCATAGTTTCGGTCTAAGGGAATAATTCTATAATAAATTTGTACTAGCTAGGCACGCAAAGGATGGCTCGGTAGTCAATGAAATCAATGAGAATCCTAAGGTCTCAGGTTTTAAATTCAGCGAAAATAAAAAACATACTTAATGATTCTTTTTATCTATTCTAACCTTGATCAACAGAGTTACGTGAGTGTGATTCTCTTTCTTGCTCTTCCCTAGCCTACTAAAAGATCAAATTTTTGTGAAGTGAAAAAAGGAAGTTCTTTCTAATGGATGAAGGATAGTACTATCTTCTTAGATGCCTACTAGTTTCATCCAACAGGGAGTGTATCTGTACCAGGGCCACTTGATTTAGCTTCAACTTTAAGAGGAATATGACATGCCAAAGGCAAAAAAAAAGGAAAGTTTCTAAATTTAGATGGACATTTCATTCTTAGCTTTGCCTCTTTTTTGTTTGTTGCTCTTAATTAGTTTAGAGGACCTAATCCATACCGATTCTTTGAATTTACTATCCTTTCATATAATATCATTCATTTCCATACAATGAATCATATTTCAATCTTTATCCATTACCTAATGTTATACGACTGAATTCCCAAGTATTAATTAATTAAGTACATCTTAATCAACCCCTCAAAAAATTGACATTAATTATAAAATTAGTTAACACACCTTGTGCCATAACTAATTACTAATATTTAATCCTAAATTAAGTTGAATTGTTATGATCAGAATACGAGAAACAAAGAATTCACCTTCAACTTTTGCTGCTTAGTCTGATCTAATCTAATTAATTAAGTACTTAATTAGTCATCTAAACCTAATATTATTATTTTTTTGAGAAGATAATGTTGTTACCGTCAATAATTTGGACATTCTTTGGAAGCAAAAGATGACACGTGAGTGTTTCCCCTAGTGGCTACTTGTCGGTATGGATGAAACATGGCCCACATATTTTTCCATCTTAGCAGAAAGAAAATCTATAGTCAAATTTGTGTTATTATTAGTTTAACAAATTAAAGTTAGGCTTAGTTTTACGATTTGGAGAAAGGCACTAATAACAAACAATCTCCTAAAATGGAAGCTGTGGTTATGTAGTAGTTTCTCCGTTGCTATTGGCTGCATAGACTTTTTAGATAATATATAATAACATGTCTTTAAATTATACAAAAGTTAGATTTTCATCGCTAGCAAATAAAATTATAAATTAATTGAATGAAAAACGTAACATATAGAGGTAGAAGACACTAAGTAAATAGAAACATAAAGAGTGATATATATTTTAGAATTAGGATGTAGAAGTCTAACATTTATAGTTTATATATTTGTAATAGATTAATTTGATATATTTATAGGAGTAATAATTAGGATGTAAAACTACTTGTGTGCATCAACCAGATGAGAAGAGAAAATATAAATAGTTGTAATTTTTGCTCTCAAAATTGTTTTATACATATTTTTAAATGTGTATTAACTTAAATTTTTAGATGAATGATTATACACTTTAATATTACCATCTTAAATTCTTAGATTAGATGATTATGCACCTTACCAACTTTAATTAAAACAGGGGATTACTATATTCACGAAGCTCTCTAAGTAGTATCTTATAGATTAATGATTTAACAAATAAAATACACTGTATAGTAGCTAGATGACGAAAGAGGTTGGCTTAAGTGATTAAGCTTTTTTAACTTCAATTTTTACCTTTAAAGTTCGAGTCATGTGACATGATAAGTGAAGGACCAGTGGACCAATACTTTTGATTATCCATATTTATTGAAGAAAGTTAAAAGGAATTTTTTTTTTGAGTGGAACTCATTATAAAATGTACTTACAAACGATAAAAATAGAATAACAATAATTGTCCTCATTGAAGGTGACTTTACTAGACGAAGAAAAGGACAATCCAGTCCACATGAACAATTTTTTTCATTCGTAATGAAGCATAAGTTTATAAAATTAATTTTCCAACTAATAATAATAAATTCGATGATGTAAAAATTACTTAATTGTAAAAGGTGAAACGAAATGTCAGAATAAGTTTGATAAGCAAGTAAAACAATTCGTTATGTGGAGGTGGGGGACGGTGTGACTATGGAAGTAGCTAGGTCATTTATGTATTTTAATTCGCACGCTTATGTGATTACGTGAAGAGGATTAGACACTAATTTAGGGATAATTATCTGTTAAGAAGTACTAATTAAGAAACATTAGTAATGGATAATAAGGAATCTTGAATATACTGCAGTATATATTGTATTAATTTATACACCATCAGTACTAATGAAACGTGATTACACGTGAATGAATATAATTGACGGCTCTCTCCAACTATTTATCCTTTTTATTATATTTTTTGGGTTTCAAATACGCTTTTTACAATTCGTAGCATTCGGACAAAAGTTCTTACCAAACCGCACACCAAAAAGAAGAGAAAGAGGTGATAAAGGAAAGAAAAAAAATAATAATCAAACCACTGGTTTGAAGATAAAATTAGGGTGTGTTTGGCATGAAAGGAAAATAATTTTCAAATTTTCACATTGATTTAGTCAAAATGTTTTAAAATTATTTTTATCAAAAAAATAAATTATTTAAAAATTAGGAAAATAAAACATGTTAGTAGAGTATGCATAAAATAGTTTATATAGCTATGATAAAGCACTTACTATCATGTCAAAAGTTATAGCTGATAACAAATGGATAACTTTATTTCTTAACTAAGTTCATCAAACAAACGTCATGTTTAATCATAACTCTGGCCCGAACTACATAGGATATTTACATTACCCAACACATAATAACGTTTAAAGCTCACCATTTCTCCCTACCCCCTAACGTCCACCCCTTTGATCAATAACTCCATATATACTATTGTCGATAATACTTTTACTCACTTGTCAAATATCAGAACATAGGCAAAAAAAATTTAAAAAAAAATTCAAGAAAATGTTAATATTGAAACGAAAACATTTTTCCTCCGTACAAAACGCACTTCCAAGGGGATCGAATTTAGAAGGTTTTTATTCAAATACGAAACCGCCCACAAAGACTTTTTAAATTATAATATTATTTTATCAAAATATAAATAAAGAGAAAAAGAATCAATGGAAACTGGTAAGAGCATACGTGAGTATTATGAACTATAGGTTTATGTTGTCATAATAAAGTAAATAAAAGAGTACAAGGGTGTGAGACAGATGTAAGCCATGTGCATAGTACAGCATAATATGATTGAATTTAATTTTTTGGTCTTAAAGATAAAATTTCCATAATATCAAATATATAGCACAACAAGCTAATTACAGAAAATATTTATTTAAACCTGGTAAAGGACCAAACTACGTTTTTTTTTTTTACTTATATGATAATTGATTGGTCTTGTAAAATTTATACGCTGTACCTAAACATGTAGTATAATTAATTGCACCTTTTATGCGACTGTGTCAGCAGTAATATCACAGTTGACATTAATGAAATTTCTTGACAATTTCCTAAAGAAGAACTGTTTTGTTTTATTTACCATAAATCATTTTGTATAGTAATATTTTATTTATTCCATCAAGAAGATACACTTCTATATCATTAGAGGAAAAATTATAAAGTAGATTTTATTGGTTTAACAAATGACAACTAACTGAACAATTTTCCAATCCGTTTGAATTTGCCAATGTTACCTAATAGCATACACATATGATTACGCGATTTTTATCATTTTAATTAATCATTAAAATTGAAGTTGAAATATGAAAGCAGAGAATAGAGATAAGGAGGTGCTTTTGGTCAACTTCAAAATGAAAGCGACCAATTCTTTGATATATTTCTCGATTCATTTTTACTTGTCCACAATTCAAAAAATAAATTTACACAAATCATTTAACATTAGTTACATATGTAATTATCTTTATTATTAATTACATATTTCTCAAAAATCGTTTTTCAAAATTTAATACTAAATGTGAAATTATGATAAAATATTAGTATCAATTATTATTCAGAAATCTATAAAATTCGAAATAAGTAAAAATGAACAAAAAGAAATATATTTAAACCCAAAAACTGCCGAACTCAAGTTGATTTTAGAAATAATCTGTGCGCTAACAGACTAGTATATAGAGACCTGGTGTTCCTCCTTAGCTACACTTTTATCTGAATACCAATAATCTTTCTACTATAAACTTTTCTTCTTTTTCTTCCCTTTGCCCCACTCTCCTTTTGTGCATATTTTTTTCACTTCTTCATATAATTGTCCTCTTCAATTGTTTTCAATAATCAAATTAATTGTAGAAATCCAAAAAAGGTTCTTCTTCTTTTATTCACTTAATTATTAGAATTTGGTGAAAATTAAACAAAGTAATGGAAACTGTGTGTGGATTTGGTGGTCAAGAAGAAGAAATGGAATTACCTCCAGGTTTTCGATTTCATCCGACTGATGAAGAGCTTATAACACACTATTTAGCCCCAAAGGTTCTTGACTGTAGCTTTTGTGCTATAGCTATTGGTGAGGTAGATTTGAACAAAGTTGAACCATGGGATTTGCCATGTAAGTTTTTTTTTTTTGCACTATAATTTTTTTAATTTAATTCAATTAAGTTTAATAATTGTGTTTTTTTTTTTGAATAAATAAAAAATTGTTCAGGGAAGGCAAAAATGGGTGAAAAAGAATGGTACTTCTTTTGTATGAGAGACAAGAAATATCCAACAGGACAGAGGACAAACAGAGCAACAGAAGCAGGGTATTGGAAGGCAACAGGCAAAGATAAGGAAATATTCAAGTCAAAAACACTTGTTGGTATGAAGAAAACTCTTGTTTTCTATAAAGGAAGAGCACCTAGAGGTGAAAAAACTAATTGGGTCATGCATGAATATAGATTAGATGGCAAATATTCTATCCATAATCTCCCAAAAACTGCTAAGGTATAAATAACTAAGCGCGCAATTCCCTGTTTGTTTTTTTCTTTTTTGGGAGGGAGTCGCGGATTCAGGATTTAATGTCTATGTACTATTTTTGTTGCAGAACGAATGTGTGATTTGTAGAATTTTCAAGAAGAATTCAGGAGGGAAAAAGATAGCAATCTCAAATCTTACGAGAAGCGACAGTATAACAGATAATTCAAGGTCTTCAAATTTGCCACCATTAATGGACATGTCACCATACAACAAGATTACAACAACAGCGAGAAGTAGTGGAGAGACATGTAATTCACATGTGACGTGTTTCTCCGATTCAATGGAGGATCAAAAACCTCAAACTTATGATCATCATCATCCTCTATCAAGTTCCCCTGTTTCAGTCGATTTCCCCCAAAACGTACCAAACGAATCGATGACCTACATGGGAAATTTCCAGTATGGAGATTCTGGATTGATGCAAGATAATTCGATTATGAGGCTTTTGATAGATAACAATTATGGGTCAGAATCAAAACAAAGTTTGAGAGGTTACGAAGATCATGACATCAATATCAGTTCAACTGGCCCAGTGGACATCGATTGTCTATGGAATTATTGATATAAACATTTAGTGAGGGACTTGAAAAAATGCATTAGAAATAGAAATGGGAAGAATTGAATGTGGGACAGAGGAATTCTGTTAATTATTCTCAGATATGCAGTAGTACTACATATCTGTTTGTGTATAAATTTGTCTCCACTCAAAATAATACATAAGTTAATTGGTTTGTTTAATCTAAACCATCTATTATGCTAATTTTGTTTTTCCATTTTACTAATTTCTTTCTCGCATCCAATACTAACTTGTGGTTTTGATTTTCATAAGAGATAAACGATTTTTTATCGAAAAGTTTCTTCATTTTCATAGCTGAAATTCGAGATATGTTTAATTTTGTTTTATACTAGATCAAAAGTGTCTATATTAGAAAAATATTATAATGATGCTTTCGAAATCTTAGTTAGTTAGGAGTATTCATATTTTATTACGTATTAGTTAGATAAAGTTGGTTTGTAATTGCATCATTTGTTGAAGTTTAGGGTTACACCATCTAACAGTCTTTGCTCATCATCGCATCACTTTACAAAGGAGGATTCGTATATGAACTCTTTCTAATTCCAACTGTTAGGCTACCAACCCAATTTTATGACTTATCTACAAATTAATTAGAGTCTTTTTTTCTAGTAGAAATTCGTGAATAGATTTTTTTTTTTACGATTGCTACTTGGAAATAAAATAATATTTGAATAAAGATATTCGAACTTTAACAAAGGATAAACTCCCCTTCCATCTATTAAACTCCAGTACAATGGTCTAGAGTTCGAAAATAGTCATTTTAGATAATGACCTTTTAATTTTTTGATTTATCGATTATACAAAAGTCATATTTCATATTTGACATTCTTTTGTTTTTATTATATCATTTATGTCTATATTATGCATAGGATAAGAAAATTTACAAAAAGATTTTAATATTTGTGCACTAAGAATGTGTAATTTTATATAATTTAGCTTATAAACATATCAAAGTATGCAAACCAATTGAAATATTATATTCTAATTAGTTACCTAAAAGTACATAAATAATAACCTACTGTATATAGCGTGAAAAACACCTGTAAAAATTCAAACTAATTAAATGACTTTTAATTGAAGAAGAAAAACACAAATTACCGTACTTCTCATTAATTAAATCCTGAATATCTATTTTCAAGAAAAAATTATCCAATAGGGACTAGTCGACCCATCATTAGCCAAAAAATACTAATAAATTAGGAAGATAAGGCCAAAGGATGAACTCGTGATAGTAACATGATAGCTTTCTTCGTTATTTCAAGTATATTTAAAATTTTGAATTCAATATAGTTGTAAAAATAAATAAATTATGAGTTCAAGAGGATAATATATTAAAGTTTATTATACTTCATGTTCATATATTATCGATCAATTCTTGATAAGGAGCGAGGACATACTCTCCCTTACAGGAGCCTAATAGAAAAAAGTTTATGCCCAACAGGAGAAAACTATGATAAAAGAAATATTTATTTATTGATGATTAATTTATAGATGCAAATATCGATTTCGAGTGTTATTTAAAATATTTGAATCGTTTGTACATGTAGCACTAAGCTATAATTTTTCCGTCACGGACTCCACACGTACAACACGTCACACCTTTTAAGCAGTGTTGATATGATTTTTCATGATTCAAGTTGTTAAGTACTTAAATCACATTGATTAAACTAGGATATATTAGGAGTCTAGGACCTAAGCTTGAAAATTCAACTATTTTTTGCTTATAGGGCAATAAAAAATTCAAAACCAAATAGTTTTTTTTAAAAAAAAATATCAGTTGGAGGAATATTTATTGCGATCCCGATGCAAACGGTCTTCTGCAAATATTATATTCTTGATCATTGAGTTTTTTTTTTTATTTCAAATTTTTCAATAATTGTAAAATATATAATTTTGAGTCCTTTAGAATATGTTGGTGAAATTTATGTGTACTAGTTGAAAGTTTCGTATAACTAAATTTAACAGAAATATATGTGTTCTACTTCATATCTTTTAGTTACTCAAAAAATTGCCTTAAATATTTTTTGTTTAAATGGTCAAGAGTCTTTCATAATATTATATCCTCTATATGAGAGAGTTGAAAGTCTACCATCCATTCAAAATTAATATTTCTTAAAGGCCAAATAGAACGATAACATATAAATCTTTCAATAATGAATTGTTTTGGAAAGACGAAGAACTTTCGATTTTCAGTATTTATTAATTACATGGAAGAATGCTACTTGGTTTATTTAATTCTTTGATTCGAACTTAATATATATTATTTGTAACTTTCAAAAAATTTAAACGCATAATTGATTAATTAATTTGTAAGTGAGATACGCATTTTCAGAATAATCATATTTTTTCGATTAGATTTATCAGACATCATTAAGTTATGAATTATGTGTCATTAAATAGTAAATTTACCAAAATATACCATATATATTTATTTTTTAGTTCTCACTCTGTCACTCAATAATTTGGTCAAATTCCTAGTTTTATTATTTATATTCCTCAATTCAATATTTTTGTTTCTCAATTATCAACATTTTGAATCTTTGTCCTCTTTGGAAAAGAAAATATATATGTGGGTTGAATATTAAGTACTTGATAAAATATGTGATAATGTTTGAGTTTTTACCCAAAAAAAAAAAAAGTATGATCAAAAGTTGATAATTTCAATCTTCCTTGATATATTTAATTCTAAAATATTTTGTTAAATTTTTTCCACATGTTAATTATTTGAATTGGTTGATTCTTGTTGTCCCAATATGACTAATTTTTTTAATTTTTTTTGTAAATGTCAGAGAAGGGAACATGGAAACAAGAATACATAAGTTTCCATAATATACGATTTTTGCTCCATTTTGAATGGAAGGAAAAGACAACAGAAGACAGACAAAGCAGCACTATATTCTGCGAATTTACGTCATTTGTCTTTGGTATTTTTTAATTTTATTTTGTTTTGGGTAAATTTGACTTTTGTTTACAACAACTGATATCAAAACATTCGATAAAACAAAACAATGTTCGACCAATGTCATGGTTTCTCCTGTTAGTGAATCAACGATTTGAAGGTCATGTATTTTGATTAGGAATAAAATTGATTTTTTATTGTGCGAACAAAATTATTAATTCTATGTAAAACCTCAAATATTTCAATTGAGACTGATATGTATAATTAAAGGAGATGACATATTTTATATGATTAACTTAAATACCTAACAGACGTTTAATAAAATATAGTTAAAAGAAATTGATTTCTCATATCGTCACTCAAATCTTAAATACAACTAGAATCAAGAAAGAAAGATTACTTTTTTAAATAAATAACTATTAGTTGAATAATTAAACGATACAAAATTGGAAAGAAAAAAAACAAAATATATATAAAAAAAATGAGGGAAGTGATAATGTTGAGTAACAAACCCTGAGACGACAGCATTGGGCTGTCCTGCAGGCCCACAGAACAATGAGCCCACCTTCCTTCTTTGTTGGATTCCTTAACAGCTCAACGGAAAACGTCACAAGTAGGCCCAATATCTACTAATAAATTGACACGTATATCGTCATTTGTGGGGCCCACTCTGGTTTCTTTGTGACACGTCATTTCAGTTTTCAACCAATTATTGTGTATTACCTGATTGGCCCACGTGTCCATTTCACATTTCTAGTTAAAGAAATAATTTAAAATATCAACTTGTAGTTGAAGTTCAATCCCTTCAAACTCCTGTCTGATTAGACTGTGGTTGTACATTTTTATTGGTAAGATTTTGAGTTTTTTAAGCTTATTTTTTGTAACGTGGTGTGAAAAGTTCATAAATTAATTTTTTGAAAAAAATAAAGGAGATTTAATTTTACTAAATAATTGTCCAAAAAAACAAAAAATAACTCTAGTCTTCTTATTTCAGCACATATAAAATTTGAGCAAACAATACAAGAAAAAAGTAGCTATTTAAAACACAAGGAGTTGTTATGTTACAAGTTGATAGTTCATGCTGAACTCATCTTGGATTTATTCGGAAAAAAATGAGCGATGGAAAAGCATGGGCCGTTTCTACATGTTATTATTAAATGGGCCCACATGCTTACATTTTGTGGCCCATAATATTGGCTGCCTAGGTTTCTATATTTAAAATGTCACATTATCGTTTGCTTGTTTGTTTCTTCAATATTCCTTTTAAAAAAAGAAGATCCCATTTTTTAATATAGTCACGTGTTTAGTTTATTAGCGTTAAATAAGATTGAATATTCACTTTGCAAAATGACAAGAAAACATTGGTAGTATACGTCTTTCATAGTTCTTATGTTATTTATTTTACTATTATTTCAAGCTGCTTATATTATACTACAATTAAATAATTCAATCAAACATAAAATAAACTAATTAGGATTTAACTCCAAAGTTATTGTCTTTATCTGTAGCACAAAATAGAGCAACTTTCATGCGCTCCATGACAAATTTTATGTTTGCTATAACTAATAATATGTATATTTCGTTATATATACAAAAAAAATAATTGTATAATCTGTTTTTGTATACATATACAAAAATAAATTGATTGTACAATCTGTGTTTGAATGAAGCGAGAAAAGAGAGAAAGACAAAAGAAAATTGGGTATGAAAAGATTCTTATTTGTATAATCATAAGTGTATAGATCGAAAATATATGTATTTCTATTTGTATATACAAGTTTCTCTCGCTTTATACACACACATACATAATGTATACACATGTGCTTGTATAAAGTGAGAGAGGCGAGCGAGTGGAACAAAAATATATGTATATATACAATTTTATTTCGCTTTATACAGACACAAACATATTTTATACATTTGTGTTTGTATAAAAGCGAGAGAGGCGTAGGAGAGACTGGCGGGAGTGTTGAGCGAGAAATCTAGGGAGAGAGGCGAATGGCTATAGTTTGTTGTGAATTACAATTAAATCAAACTATGATTATGACATTTAATTTAAATTAATAGTTTGCTATTATATACAATTTTCCCGAGAAAAGAATCTTTTTAAGTTTTCTGAAATTTAGTAATGGATTCTTCATATTCATAGGCAAAGTTAGAAGAAGTGATATCAAATTTGGAGTAAGTAGAAGGTTTTTTTTGTTGCTGTATTGGAAACAAAGTGTCTAGCTTATAAAAATATTAGTAAGATCTGTGTAGACGTAGACCTCTTCCTTCCCGATCCTACTAATTTGGAAAAATTACATAAAAAATAATTACTGATTTTAGCGATATTTTTTATTTATTACCATTTATAGCAATGCTTTGTTAAATCTGTAATCTGTATTAAAAGTGAATTATGGATGCAATATATATGAATTATAATTTTTTTTTGGAATATATCATGTTTGTTTGGTAAAAAATTGTCACATTGTAATATGTATTAAACTTGTATTATAAATGAATTAAAAGTGATCAAGTGAAAACAAAATATTATTACTATAAATGATAAATATTTTTTTATTATAGTATATTTATGTAAGTTTCCCTAGTAATTTATTATGGGAAAATTGTATATAATAGCAAACTAATAACCTAAAATAAATGTAGTAGCTAGGGTTTGATTTAATTGTGCTCCATAGCAAACGTTAGCCAAAATTTGCCAGGCGTCTCTCTCCCAAAAATCTCGCTCGCCACTCTCTGCTCGCCTTTCTCACTTTATACACAGAAGTGTATAATTCTGTTTCTGGTTTATATAAAGCGAGAGAAAATTGTATATACACATGCAAAAACATATATCTTCGTGTTATACACTTAATTATACAATTTACAAACATTTTACTTCAATTAAATTGTAGAAAAATGCAAATTTTGTACAAATATTGCAGAGAAAAAGGCCAACGAATTATACAATTGCGAATTATACAATTGTAGTGAAATACAATTTTCTCTAGCTTTATACAACAGAAGTGTATATATTGTGTTTCTGTTTTTGTATAAAGCGAGAGAAAAAATATATCTTCTTGCTATACACTTATAATTATGTAATATACATACGATTGTGCATTATACAATTGCAGTGAAATAAGATAGCGAATTATACAATTGCAGCGAAATAGACCAGCGAATTATACAATTTAGGCCAGCGAATTATACAATTGTATATGTATAGCGAATTATACAGTTTTATGTTTGCTATGGAGCGCAATTATGCAAAGTTTGCTATAGCATACAAATATGAATTTTTTGTTTGCTATATGTGAAAGTTGCCCATTTATTATCTACAAGACGGATTGGGCTCAACTGACATTTAAAGCCCAATATCGAGTAGACAACCCACGCTCACGTTTCTTCAATGAAAAACTCTTTAAAAAGTGGGCTGCAATACTGGATTAAGAACTTAATGAACGAACATAAATTGTAAGCCCATGACTTACTACCTCTCAGTGCAGGTTCAATGCCTGCCTTCTTTTTTTAAAAAAAAATTAAATAAAATTGTGCATTATAACAAACTATTAATTCAAATTAAATGATATAGCTGTAGTTTTATATAGTTCCAATTCACAGCAAACTTTCTATCAGTGGCCTCTCTCGCTCCTCTCTCTGGAATTTCGTTCCCCACTCTCCTCTTTTTTAGTCATTTCTCCGTCGCCTCTCACACTTTATACAAACACAATCATTAGTATATATATATACATAGTAGTTACATATATACAATTATCTAACCGGTATACATGTATAATTCAGGTCTCTCCATTATTTGCCCTCTTTTGCTTGTCTCTCTCACCTCTCTCCCAATCTTGATTGACACTCTAATCTAACGTTAGATAACATATACACACACAATTTTCATAAATACAGACGAATTATTGCTCGATTTATACAAATTATCGCGATTTATACAAATCAAATGCTCAACAACAAACATAAGTTGACTATGGAGTGCAATAGAAAAATTGTAACAGTAGAGCACTGATATAATTTTTATCCTTGCTGCTAAAATTTACTCTTTTTTTCAATTGTTTCCCTAGGGTAAGTTATACATTCTGCCGGTTAACTAAAAATAATTACACTTTCTAATAAATATACAAAAATTATACATTATTTTACATCATTAGTATATATTTATACAATCATATATTAATATACAAAAATATATATAATTGTGGTCTATTATATTGTTGGGATGGGATTAATATCAATATCATCTAAAAAGAATGATTGAAATATACATTGTAATTATTTATATGCATGTTATCCAATACCTACTGCATAATTTCAAGTTTCAAGTTTATTAGAAGCTCTCTCACAACCTTAATTTTCTTAAACCACGTTGGAGTTAAACGCCATCATAAATAATAAATTAAGTGGACTAAGTACTCTCTCACTTCACATTCATTTTTCCACGAAATGAACTTTGTACTCTTGTTAATAAATAATAAATTAAGTGGAACTTTCGTATAGTATAATATAATTTGTCGGTATATAATTTTGATGGGATTAAGAAATAATTTGGTGAATAAATAAATAATATTAAGAACAAAATAAGATTTTTCTGTATGCTAAAATAGACAAATAAAAATAAATTTATTTTAATATAATTTTCTACTAATAAAAGTTTTAATGAATTGAATATAAAAGAAGCTAGGTGCATAGCTACTTATTTACTATCCACTTTTAGTACACCAAAATTAAATTTTACATTTTATTGTATATTAACTTCCTGTCTTACACAAATTGGTAGACCACCCCCACACTTGTGGTTTACTAGACATATATTTTAATTTGTAGTGCTCTAAAATTACTACTGATCGAACACCTAGGGAAAAATTAAATATAAAAGGAGTTTTTTTTTCTTGCAGGCACTTGAAGCCATTTAATTTGAACTGACACAAAAATAATTGTTATTAAAGATTATTTGTTCATAAAAAACATGACTTTTATGAAGTTATCTTAATTTTTTTATATATATATATATGTTAAACAGTAGAAAAATATGACTAGAATTTTACCAAAAACGTATAAAGAATATACAACCTTTTAATTTAAATAAAGGGAAAAATGCATTAAAGGAATAATTTGGTTATACAAAAATTCATTGCAATTCCCAGTACAATTTCAGATTTTTGTAACTTTATCCTCCTAAATAAATAGGGAATATTGAATTACTTATAAAGCGGCAAAAATTACATGTGTTTTGAATAAAATATACAAAATGTTATAAAATGGCAAAAATAGTAATATAAAAATTTAGGTACTATGAAAATTCTTTTTCTTTTTACTTTCATATTCTTCTTTCTGATTTTATTATTTGATTCCATAGTATAAATTGAGAACATTTGCGTAAAGAATAAAGGCGTCTAATCACTTTTTATCTCTTATATTATGTCGATTTAATAAATTGTAAATCATTATTCATATTTTTTTATTAAAATGACTTAATATTAATGTCATCATATAACTCAAACATTTATTTTAATTATAAATAATTTAACGTCAATATTTTCCTCTTGAATATAATTTAACGTCAATATTATTCTTAATTATTTCCTCTTGAAATAAATGTTCAGTTTTTTTTGGAAATAATAGCTTGTATAACTAGGGATATCACTTAATTATTTAAAGATGTAGTTTAATTTTTTGAAACATAATAATTAGCAAATATGCAAAACTACAACATTATGTGTAACTATCTTTGATTGTTAAATAGGATCGTCATTTATGAACCATATGATTTTAAGTATTTCAACAATGTTTATATCTATTAATTCTAAATTGTTTTGAGTTTTGATTGTCGTTATTGAAATATTTCAAATTATATTTTTAATTTTATGCATAGCTTAATTTTTTTAAACATAATAATTACAATTACCTAATTAGAGCTCATCAAATTAACATAAGACAGGAGCACAAGACTACAATATTAGTGCTTGGCTCTTTAATTTGTTATCTAGGGTTGATATATATGAACTAGAGTGTTTTGAGTTTTGACTGTTATTGTTAAACTAGTTTATATTATATTTAAAAAATTATGTGAAATGAAATTTAAATTTATTTATATAATAACTACAACAAAATTAATTAATTTTAAAAATTCATAATTAGTTTCAAAAAATACTAATTTGAGCAAAAGAAAATATTAATACTATGACTATAACTATGTAAACTTAATATATTTTAACAAATTATTTTATAAAAATTAATTTTTTAATAAAACAACAAATAATACTCTAAAGAAAAATATATATGTTATAAAACTTTAACAGTTCATGCTTTAACATACGTGTGTTCTCATTATTATCAAAGAACTATATGAAGATGTTTTTCTTTTATTTATTTTTTTTATAAAAGTTTCTTTTGAAATCTTAAAGAACTTTTTATATTCGTCCGGTATTATTATAATTTTTCAATGAAGCGACATCAACATTTCTATCCAAAAAATAACTTTTTAAGTTTCTTATATTTAAATTAAAAAAATATTAATTTAAATGAGTCTTTATTGGTGTATGATATGATTCATATAAATCGAGGATAAGAAGACAACTACATAATAGAATAAACATTATTGTAGTTTCAGTTTTCTTCATTTTACTCACATACATTCTAAGTATAATCAAGATAGAATATATTTTTATTATTTAACTTCTTTTTAGAAATTCGATGCATAGCAACAACTCCCTTAAATAAATAGGAGTAATTGTTTTGCATGCTGGTTAATTTCACATTTTTAATTTTGAATATTATAAATATCATATTTTAATATTTAAATTTTTCTTTTTTCATTAAAAAATAAGAAATGAAAAATAAATAAATAAAAAATAAGTAAAAAGGAGGAATATTGAAACGAAAAAAGAGATATAGTTTTTTTACTATTTTTTATTAAGTTTTTTACTACCATGCATATTTTCTATTTAGATCTTGAAAATTTCAAAAGAAAAGAGTGGTGAAACTTATATATTTTGTTTGGTGGATTTTGTGGTTCATTTTTAATATTTAACTATGAAATCATAAATAATTAATCTCATTAATCATTTCAATGCATTGAAAATATATTTGAAAACTACATTCAATATTTGAGTTAAAAGGTAAAAATGTTCAAAAACAAACTAGTTATAGTGTTAACATGTATTTTTACCATTCTAACCAAATTTTTAAGGCTAAAAGGATTTTTCCTATATACATATATATACATATAAAGACACTATAGAAATAGCCTAAGAAAAATATATACAAGGGCTTTGTTGTATCCTTCAAAAGAATTATTTGTATTTACCCAATATGTATATGGATACTATCTCTTTAATGAAAGTAATTACACGCTTCAAAGTCATCTTCTGGTTTAATTAAATTTTCTATTAGTATTATTTCTTCTAACACTATGAAGCAGAGCAAAAGTCATTTTCGATATTTGCTAAGCTCAAAAGAATGTCATTTTTCAGACAGTGAAAGTGTTACAACCATAGATAGATATATATAAAGGACTCCAACCAAGAAGAATAATTGGAAAGTTTTTCTCTTGTTTACCAAAAGAGTGGGAAAATAAATGTTTGACACTGAATTCTTGAAATAAAAAAAAACTAGCAGCCATTTAATGATCAAGGTTATGGTTTGTTTCTCTGTCAGGAAAAAACAAATCTTATTAATGGTAAAGTATAAGTTATTTCACATAAAGTTATGAAACTATATATCATATTCAATTGAGCTACAATAAAAAATAATTTAGTCGTAGCAAGCTAAGAAGAATCTGAGGATTCAAAAAATTGAATAATATGTATCACTTATTTAAATTATCATGTATTCCAAAAGTTTTACTTTTATATCGAGTCACACATTTTCACAATGAAGAAAATATTCATTTATGATAATCTTTGAGGACCACATACGATGGAGTTTTAAGTTTATTGTAAGCTTCCCCTACCCCATGTGGAAGTTAAACGGCCTATATGACGATTAAAGAGAGACACTGTTTAGGTCGTAAATATGAAAGAAGGTATATATTTCTATGTACACCAATTAATTTTCAACTCCAAGAATTAAAGTGCCTGTTGATGCAGACCAGTGGATCAACCAGTACTCCATGACTTGCCTACCGTCAACCTTATGGATTTATTTGCCCTGATTTCTTATCATAAATACATTTTTTTCTTAAGAAAAAATTTTAATATTTTGACTAGTATTTTTTTTTGTAGAAAAGATTTTAAGACTTCATGAGAGTCCGTTTGAATGGGCTTAAAAAAAATAACTTTTAAAAATTACTTTTGAAAGTGCTGAAACTTATTTTAAAAATAAGTAATTACGTGTTTGGATAGAAGTGCTTCAGTTGAAGAAAAAGTTATTGATGTGTTTGGCAAATAAGTACTGAAAAACACTTTTTTTTATCAAAATATTTGAAATACCCTTAAAACTGTTAACATGATAAAAAGTTAATTAATTTAAAATTTTTATACTTAAAAAAATTAAAACAAAACTAATTTATATTTTACATCTATAATTAATAATATTTCCTATCATTCACATATTTCTTTATCATCACAAATTTTTTATAATAATAATAATAATAATAATAAATAAATAAATAATAATAATAATAATAAAAATAATTATAATTATAAAAGTAATAATAATAATAATAATAATAATAAATAAAAATAATAATAATAATAAAATAAAAAAAATAATAATAATAAAAGAATTAAGGGCAAAAAGGTAATATACTTGGTCAACATAAAATGACTTTTAAGTTGAAAAACAAAAGCACCCCTCACCTAATTTTTAGCTTTTGGCTTAAAATAAATCATTTTTGACATAAAATAAATCACTTTGATTGTTGTCAAACACTCTAATAAGTCAAAAACTAACTTTTAAGTTAGTTTGACAATCTTTTAAGCCCATCCAAACCGGCTCTAAATATATGTTTGTTTGTTTTAACTTGATTAACATTCAATATATAGTTTTAAGGGCTTTGAGTATTTTGGTTGTGGGTCACAAGTTTGATACGTATCACTTGTGTGAACCTCTCATGTATTTCGAGTGAATTGGTTAAGGTTGTTTCTCTCTATATTTTGTACTCTCATATTTATATAGTGGATTGTTCATCTCCTTTGTGGACGTAGATGATTGACTGTATCACGTTGAATTTTTGTATCTTTTGATATATTTCTCGTTTGTCTTTTTACTTATCGTCTTTTAAAATTACTTTACTAGCTTTTATATTATACGTGCTTATTTTCGATCCTAACATATGCAATGAATATCAATAAAATAGCAAGAAACAACGAATCTATTGACAATATGAAAGTAGTTAAATAGATTAAACTTGTCATTCGATGAGATATTGTCCAACTAAGTAAGTAAAAAAGCAAGCTTGAGAGATGTTGGTTTAGAGAACTTGAGATTAGGAGTATAATAGAGCCAAAAAGGCTATTTTCGTACTTATATTTTGGGTCAAAGAGAGCCAAAAGGCTATTTTCGTACTACAGTATTCTTTTTTGTCAAAATAAAATAATTATAGGCACGTAGAATAAATTAATAATGGATAGAATATCGAAAGGGACATATTTGCAAATCACTTGATAACTTTGCAGGACGACATTCCTAGGACGAGATTTCCAATTATATTTCTCTCGGTTTTGGAGTTACAATTTATTTTTCATTTTATCAAAGTAAAATATCGATCAAAATACTTTCTCTAAAAAAATAAGTCACACAAATAATTAAAATAGAAAAAATAAGTTATACAAGTAACAATACAAATTCATCATTTGTTCTTGGCTATCCTTCTTGTTGAGATAATATTTATTTACTTGTCCAATAAAAATATGAATATTAAATAAAAAATCCATTTGTTTTTCGATAAAGTATTTTCCTTTTTAAAAAACAGACCCTAAATAAAAAAAATAAAAAATAAAAAAATTGATTGGACCACGGTGAAGCAGAAGAAGCTGGGCCGGGCAGCAGTAAAGGAGAATTAAAGGCTTATGACCCACACCTTTGGGTCTGGGCTAGCTCCTCGTGGCCCCTCTTTTTGTCCTTTCTTCTATTAATAAGCCCTTTTTATCCTTCAACAAGTGTCCAGGCCCGTCACCACCAATTTTTCCTAATACTTTTGCCACTCATCTTCCGATATACGATAATGAAATTCATGATTTTATTATTTAGGTATCATATATGTACATAAATTAATTTAAAGTATTTCAGTAGAGTAACGTCATCAACTTCTTAGCAAAAAAAAAAAATACTATATGATTTGAGCTTTTAAAATTATGATTCAATAAAAGTTAAAATTGAAAAACAAATTAATATTTAAAATCATACTTATTTGACGTCATTCATTTGGAATGTGCAAATAAATAACAATTTTATAAAAAATTAAAGGCATAATATATAAATATGCTCTTTAATTTGATTTTAAATTATTTTTATACCCTTTAATTTTGGGTGTACACAACTAAACACTTAAACTTGTATAAAATTGAACAAAATAGACACATATGTCATGTCATTTTTTGTCCTACTTTGTGTCTTACGTTTATTTTGCCATGTAAAACTCATATGTTTATTTATTTAAAAGTAAATTGAAAATTAAAATTAAAATTTAAAATCAAATTTAAAATCTAATATATGCATTAATGTCCAAATTAAATAACCAATACTTGGAGTTAATAATAATTAAAGGAAACTTTCTAAAATACAATGTAGAAATTACTCTATATTTTCTTCCTTTCGGTCACAATAATGATTACATATTAAATGCGAGGCGTTGCCAGAAAATGAAAATAAAAATAAAAACAAAAACGCAGCGATTGGCGGCACCAAGGCCTGCACTGTCAGTCTATTATATAAGCTGCTCTTTGTATTATTTATATATATATATTTTTTCAAGCATATAATTACTCCACTTCAATTTTTTTGTAGGTAATAAATACGAGTACTTCACATTATTGAATTTCTTTTATTAAAGCTTCCAAAATAAGTAACAAAGGTATTCTATTGCCTATAATATTTGCCTTTTTAATTTTCCTGTGCAAAAAATAGATTTAACACTACAAATTAATCGATCGTATAAATGTATCTGTTTCTTAAATTTCACTTGGTAATTATATTACTAAATGAATATTAATAAATTTAATAGATCGCTTAGTCCCAAATAAAAAATTCAGCATTAAAGTTTTTGATCAATGAGTTATTACACACTTGTCCAATGATGATTGTTTATAGTTAGGGAAGGTCAATGAAAATATAAATAAATGACTTCTTAAAAAAAATTAATACGCACAAATTCAATAATTATCAAAACATCTAGTATTTTGTTCTAGAGGTTATATATGAAATATTTTAATTGTTTCCGACCTTAATTCTGGTTACATTAAATAGTATTTTATCATATTACATGAGATCTCTAAGGGTTTTTGAAAGCAAATATTAATTGCTACTACTATATATATATATATATATATATATATATGAAAATATTTGTATTTAAAGTATGTGGAAATATTTAATAACGATCACCTAGCTTTAGTAAACATGTTTTATTTTATAATTGCACAAGGCTTAAGTACTCAATTTTGTTAATTGATTGAATTTTGATTTTGAAATAATATTTTAACATGTATTTATGATAATATTGAATAAAATAATTTAAACATAAAATTGAATAGGGAGGTGGACTAAGATTAGCTAATGTTGTTTGTTAGGCTAACATTCGGTAAGACCCTACTTTATAAATGAATACTATTAATTATTTAGCACGTTGCTGTTGTTAAGGATCTTAGGTTCTTCTTGTCAATATATTCATGCAAGTGCCAAGCTTATTTATATAAATTCCAAACATATCCTAACAGTTTCTTCAAGTGAGAGACTACATTAAATAAAAAAAAGATTTTTTTAAAACACAATAAAATAATAGAAATCATTGGTAATAAGTTCATAATATTGCCAAAAAAATACAATAATGTAATGTATTAAAATAAAAAAGAGGAAGTTAGCTAAGGGAAAAGGCAAAAGGAAATCCTAAAGGGACCCACCAAATATTGTGATAGGATAATAAAGAATCCTTTCATTTTCTATTAATCGTATACTTTTTGAGTTTTCTGAACTCTAAAATAGAGTAAGAGAAACGCTTTATCCTGAAGTAGGATTTCATAGCAATAATAAAAATATATTTAATGTAATTAAAAAAATAAATTGAAAAAGTTAAATATATTATTTATTATGATTTAATTGATTTATATATATAGATTTATGATTCACATTAATATTTTGGGTTCAGTTTAAATATTACACGTGCCAGTGATAAAGGAACATTGGAAGGGTAGTGTCCGTGCAATCTTGTAAAAGTAGAGAATTTGCTTATAAAAAAAGCCTTGACTCAAATAAAGCATATCAAATCAAGTATGCAAAAAAATAAAAAGAGAAGAGCAAATAGTACAACAAATAAAGCAATACCAAAAGTAAAGAAAACAACAAATAATAATACAATCAAAGAATAAAAATAACAATAATGATATATTGGATCGAAAAATAAAAATAACAATAATGATATATTAGACTATGTACTAGCCTTATTCCTTGATTTTTAACTTCATATCCTCTTATTTTGGATCATGATGTTGTTAAGCTGCAGGTGATTAGTGTTCTCTTATCACCTCCAGTCGAAACTTCTTCGTCTGTCTTTACCTCTCCTCATATCCACTATATCTAACTTCTCAAACTTCCTGAGGTTTCTATGCCTCAAATTCCTTTTTTTTTATGTTTAAATTATCTCATTCTCGCTTCATAAATCTGAATTATGTGAATCCAAAGTAGTTACTGTAGTTAAAAAATTAAAAAGAAAAAAAAAAGGAATCCTATTGGGTACTAGTAGATTTGCACATGATTTCATACTATATGATGTGCTGTTATGAAATTAATATCTTTATCCCGTCCCTGTCGCTGACCTTTCTATCCTCTTGCTGTCTCTCTCCTTATTTACTCCTTCTTTCTCTCATTATTATTATTATTTCAGTACTATCAACTATTACTACTCTCCAATCTCTATTAGTTGAAGCACCATCAATTTTCTTTACATAATATAAGGTACCACAACTCCTACAAATTAAACTACTTTGTTCATCATTTTCTCTCCAGACTAGTCGCCATTTCGTCGATGGGTCGATCTCCGTGTTGTGACAAAGTTGGCCTGAAAAAAGGACCTTGGACACCTGAAGAAGATCAAAAACTCTTAGCTTATATCGAAGAACATGGTCATGGTAGCTGGCGCGCATTACCTACCAAAGCTGGTATGCGTTCACTTCAATACTGATGGTGTAAAAATTCTTTAATACTAAAATTTTATCTTATTTAATTTCGGTTAATTTGCAGGACTTCAAAGATGTGGTAAGAGTTGCAGGCTCAGGTGGACTAATTACCTTAGGCCTGATATCAAGAGAGGAAAATTCACTTTACAAGAAGAACAAACCATCATTCAACTTCATGCTCTCTTAGGGAATAGGTATTTTCAATTTTCTTCTCTCTTTAGTCGGTTCAACTGAATGAAATTCATTTCAAACTCACTGAATCTAGATCTTGAATTTATTTTAGCGATAATCAGAATTCTTTTAGTTTTAGTAGAGAACTAATGGGAAATTGGACCAAAAAATTATCAATAAAATGTTTATGCTTATTATTGTACCCTCTTCTTCTAATAATAACTACAAAATATTTGCAGAACCACTTGTTTTAGCATGATTTGTTTTCACTAGCTGACATTCAGTTACGTCCAATTAAATTTGACATTTTTATAATCAGATCTGCACAAATACTATTGCACGTTGATATACCTGGCCTAGTATTTTTCTTCAGTGAAAGTGAGGGGTATTTTTGTAGTATTGTCCTTTTGTCTCAAGTATCTAAAATCAATTGAAATTTTTATTTATTTCCTAATTCAAAATTAATAAATCTCTAATAATCCATGGATGAAAACAAAGTTTTCCTTTTTTGTTTGGTTGTTGTAAAGAGGCTTGTCTTTACATATTCTTTTTAAAATTTAACATATTCTTTTGTTGTCTTGTTCTTAGGTGGTCGGCCATAGCCACTCATTTACCCAAACGAACAGATAATGAGATCAAGAATTATTGGAATACTCATCTCAAGAAACGGCTAGTGAAAATGGGGATCGACCCAGTGACCCACAAGCCGAAGAACGATGCCTTGTTGTCCAATGACGGTCAGTCTAAAAACGCAGCTAACCTTAGCCACATGGCTCAGTGGGAAAGTGCCCGGCTAGAAGCCGAAGCTAGACTCGCTAGACAATCTAAACTCCGGTCCAATAGTTACCAAAATTCACTCGCATCTCAAGAATTTACCGCTCCTTCACCTTCTAGTCCTCTTAGTAAACCCGTTGTGGCCTCAGCACGTTGTCTCAACGTGCTGAAAGCCTGGAACGGTGTTTGGACCAAACCAATGAATGAAGGTTCGGTCGCGAGTGCTAATGCTGGTATTTCAGTTACGGGAGCACTCGCGAGGGATTTGGAATCTCCTACTTCTACACTAGGCTATTTCGAAAATGCGCAACATATTACATCATCAGGAATTGGAGGAAGTTCTAATACAGTTTTGTATGAATTTGTTGGAAATTCATCAGGGTCTAGTGAAGGTGGAATTATGAATAATGATGAAAGTGAAGAAGATTGGAAGGAATTTGGGAACTCATCAACTGGACATTTGCCTCAATACAGTAAAGATGTTATTAATGAAAATTCAATTTCATTCACGTCAGGACTACAAGATTTAACTCTACCAATGGACACAACATGGACAACAGAATCCTCAAGGTCAAATACAGAGCAAATTTCCCCTGCCAATTTTGTGGAAACATTTACAGATCTATTGCTTAGCAATTCCGGCGACGGCGATTTATCGGAAGGCGGTGGCACGGAATCCGATAACGGAGGGGAAGGTAGTGGCAGTGGAAATCCAAATGAGAACTGTGAAGATAACAAGAATTACTGGAATAGCATTTTTAACTTAGTGAATAATCCTTCTCCATCTGATTCATCTATGTTCTAATTAGAGTAGTTTTTTTTGTTTTTTTTTTAATTTTTACTAGTGATTTTGAGTCAATAATTCTTAGTTATTGTGTTCATGTGTGTGTCCGTTACAGCAAATGACTAGTGTGGTGTGAAATTTACAAGTGTGGAGAAAAGAACACCATGTGTAGATTTGACTCTTTATTTTCTCTGACCTCATGTTGATTGTCTTCATGTCCATAAGCTATGATCAAGTGTGTTGGTTCAATTAATTCAACACCCAACTGTTCCAATTTGTCTTTCTTATTTCAAATTTATGATTAAATTTACGCATTTCTAATGTAAATTATCTTTCTTATTTGAACTAAAAGAAAAAAATATACACAGAAATTATTTTCAAAAAATCAGAAAAAATTGATAATGAATGAAAAATAACTAATAAAAAATTAATAAAAAGCATTCTCCCCGATACTTGTTAGGTCTACCTCAATTTTCTGCTCCTTGTGCCCATTATATCAAACTTTCAAACCTCCTGCCTAGCCCCTAGGGCAACTGCACATCTTATCTTTGAATATACTGCATCAATTTATTCGATCACCAAATATATAGAAACGGTCTAAACAAATCAATCAGTATCACCGCACATTTCAATTCTGATTTTTTTAAATAAATTTTATACACACTAAATTTAATCATGACTTTAGTGCTGTTCGTTTCACGTCACATTCTTGCTATCATGCAAGGATATCTACAGTTTGCTCTTCACCACAAATTTATTCAAATTAACCCTCGTAGAACTAGTGTTAGATTTTAAAAATTCTGTTATTATATTTTTTTCCGATCTAAAAGTTTCCTTATAATAAATACTAATAATATATTGCTATCAGCTTTCTAAAAGTCACATTACAATTTTCGTATTCTTTTAATAGCTACGTACAACCTTTTAGTCCTTATATATGTGAGTCCGGAGTCTAAAGGGTGAAAAATGTTAACAAAATTTTCAAAATGGTATATAAAAATATTTTTTTATCAAAACGGTAAAATCGCTGAGGAAGCAGCGATTCTATCCGCCGGAGTTTTGAAAAATCACTGCTATAGCAGCGATTTGTACATTTGCATTTTTTTAAAAAAAAATATTTAAAAACAAATCGCTGCACGAACAACGATTTACATAATATTTTTAATTTTTTTTAAGGAAATCACCTAAATTTGTTTATTTGAGCACTTAAAATGCCAAAACAAAATCAATAAATCAAATAATTTGTTTTCTTTAATTTGTTTAAAAATCAAATGTTATGTTATAACAGCATTATAGGAGCCCATTTGGACTAATTAAAGTCAACAAGAGCACCTCTAACTGGCTGTTGTGGGTTTGGCAATGAGCCAGTGACACATCAATATTTTATGTTATGTAAATCGCTGCAACTTGCTTAATAATTAAAAAAAAAGTTATTTATTGTAAATCGCTACGAGTGCAGCGATTTACTTAAAAATTAAATTTTTTTTAGGTAAATAGCTGTTTTTGCAGCGATATTTATTTAATATTTAAAAAAATATATATTATATAAATCGCTGCAAGTGCAGCGATTTGTATTGATTTTTTTTTTAAAAAAAATGCAAATATACAAATCGCTGTTATAGCAGTGATATTCCAAAACTCCAGCAGACAAAATCGCTGCTTCCTTAGTGATTTTACCGTTTTGATAAAAAAATATTTTCATATACCGTTTTAAAAAGTTTGTTAATATTTTTCACCTTTTAGACTCTGAATTCTTATATATGTGCACCTATAAGGTAGGGAATTCCGATGTAGATAAAGACATTTAATTCCTACGTTCTATTGATCACCTTGAATTCCATTTAATCAAACAATAAGCAGCCTAAATGTCACTTTAAAATTTTATATTATCTCAAGACTAATGAATATACTATATAAAAACAATAGCAAGTAATAGTTTAATTGCCGCTAGATATATTTTATGGAGATAATCATTATATTCGTAAACGTTTATAAAGCATATAGCAACAGCAAATCTAATATATACAAACATAGTGTTAACCTTATCTTTAACGGAAATGTAGTTTGGATCAAGTGCTAGCAGTACATTTATATCATGTTTTAAATAGCAAACTCACTATATTAGTCTTTGATAATTAAAGAACACCTAAATAACCGGCTACATATGTTTATGCCTCTTTAATTTGAGTTGAATATTTCAAAAGATCAATTAATATGCACTTCATTACTATTTAACACAGCATGCTTATATTATACAGTTAATATAAACAAATAACGCCAGTAAAGCAATCCGTACCATATTAATTTCCAAATGAACAAGAGTAAAACCAAGGCAAACAAAAATATGAAGATGGAAAAGTTTTTGTTGTTTTTTCCACCCTCAGATCCCATCTTTTATTTTCAATGGAAAATAATGGAATTCCAGGGAATATTTTTCAGTATTAAAAAGGTATGTGATAAATTAGAAAGAGACCCTCGTCATGGGTAGCATCTTTTAAATTAGATTAATTTTTAGGACCATTATATAAAGGTCACTTTAAATTTTGCCCTAGCAAGTTTGCCAAGTCGAGACAATAACTTTTAATATTTGTCAATCTTGACATGGTATGGTCCCTTTTTAATTAGTATGTTTGACTTGTTGAAAATATTTTCTCAATAAATAATAGTTTTTTTTTCATGTCTCATATTAGTTTATTATTTTTTATACGCATATTAAGATAATAAATAAAAAAATTATTTACTAATTTCACTCCTTCAAATTTTTTTAGATTTTAATTACCAATACTTTTTTTGATTTAGTGAGGTAATAACTAATATGGAATAATTATTTTTAGTTAGATAATAAACTAATATGGAATACAAAGAATATTATACTTCATCTGTTAACTTTAGTTGTCAATTACTTTCTTTTACAGTGAAACGATAAGAACTCTGACTAATATTTTATAATACATTTTTATTATATTAATATTAGAAATTTACAATTTATAATACTTTTCATATATTTTTTTAATATCTAATAAAATATTAAATTAATATAATTTTTTTAAATATCTAATAAAATATTAAATTAATATAATATTTTTAAATATTTAATAAAATATTAAGTTACTATAATTCAATTTATTTTAATAATTTAATTTAATTAATTTTTAAAAAACACAACACAAACCATTAAAAATGAAGAAAGGGGTACAAATTATAAGATCAAGGATGAAAAATAAAAAGGTGACGTGGAAGAAAGAATATCTTGCACTTTGTTTGGTTCTCAATTGGATTTTCGATTAGCGACAGAAATCTTGTAAAAGTCATTTTTTCTCGAAAAATCTGCTGTCACTATTGAGTCTCTTTCGAATTGAATTAATACTACTAATTGAGTTGCTTATCAATCTTAATTATTGTCGAAAATAAAGACACAATAAGACGATATTTAATACAACTTCTTTCTACTAACTTATTACTCCTATTATTTAATCACGAGTAATATTGTTAAGAGGTAAACATTGAAGGGACATTTTTTCTATCACCTCAACATATACTCTATTGATTTCTATTTATATGTTATTATTTTAAATTTTATATTTTTATTTAATAATTTTTTAAAATCAAATTTTAAATAAATGAATTTAAGTTAACTTATTTTGATTAATTAAATAATAAGTAATAAATATTATCAATCATTTAATTTTTCTATATTGGTAAAATTCTTACATTCAAGGCTAATGACTTTTATGAGTTAAGTAGGAAGAATAATGTAATCTATGTATTAATTTTATCAAATGATAAATATTAAAATTTATCTATTTTTTTTATAATGATGTCACACGAATAGAAATGAAGCAAGAAGTAGTAAATGTTGGGTTTTAGCAAGTGTGAATGGAAAAAAAAAAGGAAAGAGAGAATATGAAAAGTGAGGGAACTACTTTGGAGGGAAAATGAAAAGGCATTTGCAAAGTGCAAATGAAAGTCATTTCTCCCATATCGGCAAAAGAATTGGAAATTGTTGTCCTTATAGAAGGAAACACTTCCATTACTTCTTAAAGAGCTAAGAAGAAGATGCCCCCTCGCGCCGTCGTCGTCGCTCGCTCGGCTTTGGCTTTGGCTTCCATTAATCAGTTTTTTTTTTAAATCAAATAAATCCTGTTAATATTATCTCTTATAAATTTGCGGGTAACGGTAACATTCCGAAAAGTCGTTACTTTTCCGAAAAGTCGTTACTTTCCAAAAAGTAGTTATTTTCCTAACAGACACATTTTTTCGAAAAGTTGTTAATTTTTCCAAAAGACACAACTTTCTGGAATAAACAGGTCTGAACAGATTTCTCTGAACAGACACGTTTCTTGCTGAAAATGGCAATAAAAGGAAGTCAATTTTTGATTTTTCAAACACTGAAAATTTTTCTTTCTCTGCATTTATTTTTCTCTCAAATAAAATCAAAGTGTCGATCGACTGAGTCTGTGTGACTTGTTGCTGTTCTTAAGTTCGTTGAAGTTAAAGAAGTTTGAGGTACCGCTATTTCTTTAACAGGTTTAATCCGTTTTATCTTGGGAGAAATTAATCCATAACCTTGGGTACAGTGAGGGGATTAAATTTCTTAAGGACACACAGTAGTTTCTGTGGACTCGGATTAATTCTTGTATTTTATATTTTTCTGCTTCATCTTATTTCTGTTTCTGTTTATTAACCTTATAAATACAGGTTATTGTAAGAATAACAGTAAATAGTAACGGTAATAATCATAAATAGAAATAAGAGTCAAGTTATTACCATTCCTATATTATTATCATTCCAAACTCAATAATAAGTATTTTTTTCAGAAACGAAAATTAAAAGAAATTATAGAATTAAATCCTGTCTCAATGATTCTCTTATATTATAAAAATTAAAAAAAAGATATGAACTAAACCTTTAAAATATAGAAAGCAATAAGGTATGAATAAAATAATTGTGACATGGAGTGGTGTCCCATGCCCAATGTTATAACAAAAAAAACATGGTTAACGTGCTTTACTTCTACTTCCTAATTTAGGTAGAAACTTAACAATATCTAAAATATGATCTTATATTTAAAGCTAGTAGTGCCCATCTTCAACAATTACATTTCCTCTACTTTAATTATTCCTCTATGTTAAACGAAAAAAATGCAAACTATTATTAGTAATGGCAAATTATTATTTTTGTAATGCTACATCATATCAGTTTTATTTTATTTTCAAAAAATACATGTAGAAAAAGAACCCACACCTTAACAATGTATGTATGTTATACAATTTGCTTCATTTACCAAACAAGGTACATGGGTGGATCTAGTGAACGAAATATGAGTCATTCGAACTCAATCACTATGGCTTAATTAGCTGTATGTATATTTCTAAGAAACTTCCCTAAATAAGTATAAATGATAGATTTTAATTAGTTAATTAAACAAGATTCTAAAAAAATTCCCCAACAAATTTATAAAGTTCAAATTTTAAATTTATCTATAATAAGGTATACTATTTTCAATAATAAATATCTTAAGGTATATATGTAATGGAAGAGCAGAAGGCTTTGAATACACTAGAAGGTTGGAAGAGAAACAGCAGCGTCAAAATTATTAAATAGATTTTTTGTTTGTTTATATATCACTATTTAAATTCGTGCATTATAATTCATTTTTAAAGATAACGTTCTTAATATAAATTTTATTTGTTCCTAAGAATTTCAATTAAACCCAATACCACTAAAAAATACAGAAAACATTTCAACCATCTCATCATAATCCGTATTCATAAAATTATATAGGTGCAACAACACATGCATTGCAGCATTGATCTGTGGTAGAATATAACTACACGAATGTAGGAATTGAACGACATGATGAGTCCCCATCTTCATCTATTATTATATTAGCTAGAAATATGCATGGCCTTCCAAATCACATGCATTTATTGTACATCATCATTGAAGATTTATATCTTCCTATATAGGTCAAAATATATAAACATCATCTTTTAACTTGGCTTCGACAGATAATTATACCCTCTAATTTTGAATGTATACAAATAAACATTTAATCTTGTATAAAATTAAACAAGTAGACACATTTGTCCTACATGACATAATACACATAGGACACCATATATGATAAAAAAATTTCATATAGGGACACATTCATTCAATTTTATATAACTTTAAATGTCTACTTGTACATATCCAAAATTAAAGATGATTAAGGGTCATGTTTATATATTGTGTCTAGTATTATCTTTGATATATATATATATATTATTAGTCTTTTAAATAATTTTTGTAATTAATTCTTAAAATATATTATAATATCTCTTAATCATAATAATATTTTTCAGCATTATTATTCGTCAAACCTTTAAATACATCATTGTACTATCGTTCCAATTTCCAACAAATTTAATGACGCGTACATCATACATGAAACAAGAAAATTGTACTCATTATATAAATTCTTCTGATATCCGTAACTTCCAACCATAAAAAGATACTAGCAACTAAAATGATTTGATTATTCAGTAAGATTATATAGATATAATATAATAAATAATTTATATATACTAATGGTATAAACAAGGCATTTCTTCATACGCACGTTTTTTTACTACTTGACAATGTAAATTTTTTTTCACTTTAATATTTAACAGCTAATTTATAGTTTATTCTTTATGATAAAAACATCAAACAGGAATAAATACATTTTGTTTATTGTTTGGTCGTGAGTGAAGAAATATTTGTTGAGAACACATAGTATCGCTTAAATTCCTCGACAAAAGAAAAGATACATCAATGAGAAAAGGATAGCAATGAGTTAGCCCCAAATATACTTTGAGTAATTTTTCGATTTATTTTTATTTGTCACATTTATACATAAAAGTTCATTTAAATAATTTTTAAAATTAAATTATAAAAAAGATACTATAAATTACATTTTTTCATATTAAAGTAAGGGAAAATGGTCTGATATGCCCTTCAACTTTGTCATTTAGAGCTGATATACCCCTTGTTATAAAAGTGGCTCATATATACCCATACTTGTAAACAAATGACTCACATATACCCTTTTCCTCTAACGGAAATGAAAAAAAAATAATTTTAATCTAAATTTTTATTAATTTTTTCTAAAAAATATAATCCCATATGAGTAAATTTAATCCTCGTCAAACATATTTTTTTTGACTTTTTTTTGTTTCAATGACTAATTTGTAATTATTATTTTGATAATCAAATTTATTTATGTTTCACTAATATTTTTGTAAAACTTATTGTAGATGACCAAATTTTTTCTTCGAATACGAAATTAAATTACATTACACACATAAAAAAACAGTTTAATTTTTTTTTCTTTAAACTAAGGAATGAAAGAAAAAAACAAAATAAGAACAAGAAACTCAAATAATTATAATAAAAGAAGTCAAAAAATAATTTATGCATGAAAAAAATTAAAATATACCTTGAACTTTGATAGAAGAATCATATATACCCCTAATTTTTTTTTTTTAAAGAAAATTAGAAGTAATAAATATAAATTCAAAACTAATTTTTAACTTCCGTTAAATGAAGGGTATATGTGAGCCATTTTGTAACGACAGGGGTATATGTGAGCCGTTTGTATAACAGTAAGGGCATATATGAGCCACTTTTATAACGAAGGATATATCAGCTCCAAATGACAAAGTTGAGGAATATATCTGACCCTTTTCCCTTAAGGTAATGAAATTATATATTTTAAAATATTAATCAAAATATATATAAATTAACTTTTAAAAAACATAATACGATAAATAAAAATATATAAGCCAAATAATTAGAAGAATTAAAAGAGCCAGGCTGTGAGGAAAGAAGACTGTGGGGGAAGTATTGAGCAAGAGTCCAACATTGAATTTATTAACGATGTTACATTTGATTGTACAAACCGCATTTATTTCTTCTCTAATTAATTACTATCACATGGCTCTCTTCTATTTATCCCTTCCCGGTCCGCTACTTCCTATATATTTTACACGTAATAAAGTCTGATTAATTAAAATTTTTATTGCATTTTTATTTAAAAGTAAGTGTTTTTTATTATTTTTTTTTTGTTTCAAAATTTTTGATAGAAAAAAAAATATCCTTATATAATATACTAGGTGGTGTAAGCAATACCTTCTATATCTTTTATTATTTTATTTAATCACACATGCATTTCTCCTTTAATTTCACAATATGGTAATACCTAATTAATATCAATGAATCGATGGAACGAACTTCCCAAACGTGCAACCATATTTCGTATAGTTTTACAACACATATTTGTACTCAATTGGAATAAAAGTTTGGGAACCTAACCTCTCCAAAAGGCATCTTGAACTTCATAATATTATTTGACATTTAATCATTACTCCTCTCCGGTCAAAAATAATTGATGTTTTAAAAAAGCAAGATAAGATATTTAGTACTCTTGATAATTTGCCCTCTGACTCATTTCAATCAAATTTAATGATAATTATATCACCTATAAAGAAAAGAAAATGGTACTTTCTTTGTTCACTTTTATTTGTAAGTTATTCTGAAAATAGATTATCAGTTTTATCTATTATTTTTAAAATATCAAGAAAAGATAATAATTTATTTTATGTAATACCCTCAACATTAAATGTTTATTTTTCAAGGCATAGTTTGATAAAATACTTATATCAATATAATTTTCTTAATAGGTATATCATGTCAAAGTGTAACAAGTAAAAGAAGTCAAAATGTGATAAGAAAAAGTAAACGGTATTCTGTAGGAGTAATTTATCATTTTATGAGTAAGCGAATTCCTAAACTCATGTATCCAAGCCTAAAACTTTTTGGTATGGAGGGATTGATATTAAATATAACATGTTGGACACATAACTTAATAATTTATGATTATTTCGAATACACATAAGTATTTTTTAACTCTACATTGTGTTTCAAAGATGGTAAAAGATAATAAATAGATCTCTTCCCTTGCTCATCTCCTAGAAAAAGAAATGGAAATTGTTAGTCTCATAGGTACTTCACAATCAAAATCATGTCATAAAAGGGGACATTAATTATTGATACTAGAAATTTTGAAATGATAGTAAGTCAAAAAGGTATTAATTGAATAGTTTATCTCACCACCCACAGGACTAATTAAATATATTTGGTTTGTTGTAGCAAATTATTTGTTTAAATTTCTACTAACCTATTTTCACTATGAAACAGTAACACACATATTTCATCATAATATTCATGTTAATCAATATATAATTTTAAATTTTGAATAACGGTTTGAGGAATAATTAAGTAATAATTATTGGTGGTAAAACAAAAAATAAACAATTTTTATATAGTAAAAGGGAAAAAAAACAAAGAAAATAGCTTGTAAGTGATAATGTGATATAAATTGAGGAAAACTCTTTTACGATAGCATTGTATAGAGTTAAAACTCAAAAGAAAAATAGAAGTGATAATTAACTCTGTTGTAATGATAAAGAAATAAAGAAAGAGTACATTACTATTTTAATATTAGCCGCTTTTACAGATGGAATACTTATTAAGATGGCCTAAGAGGGGAATTTAAAGAGAAGCTACACATATCCTTACACTATTTCTATTTAGACAAAAATAAATGAGTATCTAATGTGATAAGACCTTCCTTTTGAATAATATTAATTATTGTACCTTAAATTAAATGTATGCATATAATAATGCACCTATATCACACCTCAAAATCATGAACCTAAATGGGTATACTATATGGATTCTCTCTATTTTAATTTGTTTATTCAGTTTTAATATAAAATTTCAAAAAAAAAATACAAACGATCTTTTATAAATAAAATACATGTAGGACATATCAAAATAGAATGTAATCTAGATGAAATAGAGAAGCTAAAGAATTGTGAAAAAAATTAAAAATTTAATGAACAAAAAAGAAAAGTTCATAACATTTTTGAATTTTGTTCAATAAAGGGCCATTGGGCTTCTAGTGTTTGGGACAAATGGGCCTAACAAGCCCACGACCCGTTTCTTGGAGGCCTCTTATATTTGCCATCTCAGCAGATGAGAGGTAGGAGCGAGCATGGTATAGTATGATATTTATAGAATATTATGTAAAAATTGTAACTTTTTACTTCAAAGATTTTGGTAATTGGCATGTATTTTTAAAATTTTTGTATTAGGTGTGACATAAGAAGGATATAGAAATAACTAAAGTAAATAATTACATATATAAATCATAAACATTCCTATAATAATTACAAATATTTAAAATATTATTAGTATAAAAAAACCAATTACTAAACACCTTCATACTTTAATTATCCTACCTCAATTGAAACGTTCTATGTGTATACTTGATTAATTAAGGGAATTGCATGCTTGTATTTTCTTTTTCCCCTTCATTTTTTTACACATATAAAATGTTAGAATAATATAATTGAGACATTTTTTTTATGTACCAAACTTGGATAATTAGTTTATAATACTTACAAAATATCAAAAACGAATTTTAAAATACTAAATCTTATTGAATCGATTTAAAATGATGATAACACAATATTTATAAAAATTTTGAAACTAAAGTTATCAAAAAGTTTCCAATACTTATTTCACCATGTATATGAAATAACTTATCTCATACATTAGAAAAAATGCACAAGTATCCTTCAATCTATGCCCGAAATTGCAGAGACACACTTATACTATATTAAGATTTTATTATCCCTGGACTTATTTTATAAGTATTCTCACAATCTATGCCCGAAATCCCAAAAACACAATTACACTATACTAAGATTCTATTACACCTGAACTTATTTTATAAGTAATTTTTTCTTTTTCAGCCTACGTGGGTCTCTGAGATTACGAGCAAAGGTACATGTGCATTATCCTCATATATTATGGTGTAAATGATGAAATAAGTTATTTCAAACAAAAGACAAAAAATTTATCTCTTTTCTATTTTTTTAACACATAACTATTTATTTTAAAATTATATATTGTGCCAATAACATTACACAGGAGTTTCGTTAATCTTAATTCAGTCATTATAATCTCCCAAATTTTGCTAATGAATAAACCACCATTTAAACAAACGTGACTTCAACAGAAACAAAGCAAATCTATACATGACTGACTGAACAACTTATCTTTATAAAAATATATACTAGATAAATGTAATAAAAATATATAAGTAAAAGATAAATGGAAAAAACAGATGCGTTAAGTTGAAGACCAAAGGAGTCGAAAAATAAAAAATAAGAATAGATGGAATGTAAGGGCGATACAGGCAGCATATACCTGAGATAATTCATAGCTGCAAAGCGGTACCCTATAAAATCAGTATATGCACTTTTTATATATTAGGAGTCTGGGCATATGCTTTTGCAGCCACAGATCCTATTTCCTAGTGCAATTCAAATTCTAAAAAAAACAATCAAATTTATATAAAAAAAAAATCATCCTGTTAGAAACTGCAAGCTCTCTTCTTAACAGTGTGATAGAGGAACCCTAATTCCAGAGTATTGAGATTTCGCGTTATTTATGGAGTACTAAGTTATCTTAGATGGGCCAATTCCATTTACCCAGAAAGATAATGGGCCTAAAATGATCAAATAATAACCCATTGAAGGGATTGGAAGTTGGAGCCACCTCGAAGAAAACGGAATTTGGCCCATTGGGCTTCCAGCTCTGGGCCCAATAGTATTAAGAAGCAAGAAAAAAGATAAATTTTAGGAATCAGTTTTAATATGAAATTACAATTCATGTCTCTTTAGTTTGTAATTACGTTAATACCTAAAAAAGTAACACAAACTGAATACATTAATATGTAGCTCGGATACATTACAAATTAGCTCGAATACATAATATATAGCTCAAATATACTAAAAACTCGCTCGGATACATTAAATATTGGTTTGAATATGTTAATATGTAGATCGAATATATTAAAAAAATAAAAAAATTTAGGAGTTGTTAGGAATAAAATGAGATATTGAAATTAAGTGAAACATAAGACGTGTATTTCAGTAATTTTTCTCAAAAGATGTACACCATCAAATCAAAATGAATGGTCTTGAATCTTTTAGCCGATTGGCAAACGCCATTAAGGAACCTCTTATCCTCGTACAATTTAAAACAAAAGGAAATAACTTTCTAAATTTTTTATGTATAAAAATAAAAGTCGTTCATAAAAAAAACGTAAAATAATCTATTCTTTTTAATAAAAAACTAAGAAAACTGTTCTCTTCAAACTTTCAAAGTCAAAAGTAAAGAAAATTTTGCCCAATTGACAAATATTAATAAATATAGATATTCATATTATAATAGAAATCTTGTTAAAAGTTAAAAGCATTAAAAATCAAATCTTTTAAAAGTTTTTTTTTCCCACTCCACCTACCTATACCTAACGAGCCCCCC
>NC_028638.1:54542992-54568256 GCF_001406875.1 Solanum pennellii
TAACCCGCCTAATCTCATTTATTTTTATTTGTTATGAATGAAATTTTTTATCCATTTAATTAACCACTTTTAAATGAATACTATAAGTATTGTTCATTTTTATTCATTTTTAACTGAGTTGGGTGCCCAACCCATTCAAAATGAATAAATACGAGTAGATATCCATATAAATCATCCATTTTGTCAGCCCAAGTTACAACCATCCGATAATAACACACAATACAATATAGAAATAATTATATTGAATGACAAATTAATGATATAAAATAAATATATTAACTACCGTTTGATTTATTTGTGTTCCATAGCAAATTGTATATTCTCGCTTGTCACTTTCCCTCTCTCGCTCGCTCTCCGTTGCTCGCTTCTCTCGTTTTATACAACAGAAATTGTATAAATTGTGTTTGTGTTTGTATAAAGCGAGAGAAAATTGTATATACACATGCAAATACAATATTTCCGCCCTATACCACTTATAATTATACAATACAAATATTTCCCTTCCCAAGTCTCTTTGTCTTTTTCTCTTTCTCATTTTATACAAATTCTAATTGTATATAATTTCTCTCTTTCTTGTTTTATACAATTCGATTCAATTTTATATTCCTTGTCCAAGTCTTTTGCCTTTCTCATTTTCTCTTTTTATACAAATTCAAATTGTATATAATTTCTCTCTTTTTTGTTTTATACAATTCGATTCAAGAGTATACAAATTTAAATTTTATAGAGATATACAAACACATACAATTGAATTGAGAGACTAACAACGATTTATACATATAAGAGGCTTACAACAATTTATACAAATGGCCTGTCAGCGAAATTATATAAATCTGAAGAGGAACCAACGAATTATACAATTGCTTCTTTGTATATATGTATAGCGAAATAGGCATAACTTTCTTTTGTATATGTATAGCGAATATATATATGTTTATTATAGAGTGTAATTATGCAAACTTTATTATAACATACAAATTTAAATTTCGTGTTTGCTATATGTAAAAGTTGCCTACAATATATTCTTGACTTTTGAATGATAATGCAGAGAGTGGTCAACTCAACCCGATAGTAATACACGATTCAGAAGTTCCTTACAACTTTTTGGTTGGCTGTTACTTGAGTATTATTTTGCAGATGGAATGCTTGAATTTTATTTCTAGATGCAAAATTTGAATAGATAATATTATTAACATTTTTTTTTACTGTGTATAATAATATAGAATTACTAATAAGTTTACTTTAAAAACCTTGGCTGTTGCAAGTATTACTGTATTAGATATAAAAGCAATTACAAAAATAATTGAAAGACATCCATTTTCCTATTTAGTCACAAGTTATGCCTCATAATATTTTTACAAAAATGTTGCATAAAAAGGAAAAAAGAAGTGCAGAAAGGCAAAAAAAAAAAATAGAAACAAAAAGACAGACAAGCTAGAAATCAGAGGGGTTGGTGTCCAATACAGTACAGATCGAGTAAGAGTTCAATAGCAAGACGAGTAAAAGAAACAAATAGGACTATTAATAATAAGTAATGACAATGATGGAAAAGAGTAACATATAACAATTGAATCGAACCACACCATACCTATGGTTGTTGCATCAATTGAGTCTTTAGTCGTTACATATATAATGGATTTAATCATGCAATACAATATACTTTTAACACTAGATAATATTGTTTTTAAGCTAATACTACAACACAATACAGGGGGTAACAAAAAATGATTATCCGAAAAGCTGTAGATAGCGTCCAAGTGTGTACAAACTAAGAAACTGTATATAATGTCATCGATCCATCAAACAATTTTTTATACAAGCATATGTCATATATTAACTACATGTAACACACACCAGAAAATGTGAAATGATCACTTGTTTTGCCGTAGAACATATTTTTCAAGAAAACATTTTCTGAAAAAAGTTTTTCATCGTAGGAAACGCACCCTGCTTTTCTTCAGGGAATGGGATGGAAGCACAGCAATGGAAATAACCATTGTCATCGTAGACAAACCTTTGTGAAAGATGAGCTTCACGGATATAACACTCTCCCCACTCTTCTTTGCCATATTGAGCAAAAATTGTTCGTGCATCAAAAGGCTCAGTTTTTCCTGATGTTTTACTGATACAGTTTACGAAATAGTAAGTCAGTACAACCTTGACAGCAAAGATAGTTATGCAATTGGTAGAATCATAATAGACTTTAAGCCAAGAATAAACTAGACACAATGAAAGAATAAAAAACATTACCTTTTTCTATTTCCCGCATTCATTATTGTGGCATGCAACTGTATTAGAAGATGGCAAAAATAGAAGATAAATTTATTAATTTCCACCAGGAGATTTTCATGGTAAGAGGAAAAAAAAGAAGCCACCAGAGACGATAAAATATATTGACAGAATAAAGTTCAAGTATTTAATGTTTGATTATTGATACAAGAACAAAAACAAATGACACCACAGCAAGCAAAATGCAATTGAAGAAATAAGTCGATGCATATAGTTGGAATGCAGGAGGCAAGAATCAAAAAAGCCAAATTCCAAAGGTATAAAAATAAAATGGTTGCAGCCATATTGATTCTTGGTAGTGGGTAAATCTACTTCCCTTTTCAAAAAAGGCTTGAACCATTTCTGGCTGTAGTTTTTTTATAGCCAAGAAATCCCCGAGGGAACTCGATGGATTACAGGCCCTCCTGTCTACCCTTCTCCACTTAAATACCAGGCTTTTGTACCATAGACCAAAGCCCAGGCCCCAGGGTACATTCAAGACCCTTGATTGTGATGAATAAATTGCATTTTACAGGTAAAGGAAAAGCAAGGACTCAACAGCACTAGACTGAATGGTCAAGGAGAGAGCCTTAATGGACAAACAATAAAGAAATTGCCAACAAAATTAAAAAAAATTGCCAACAAAATTAACCAGAATAAAAAATTAACACATTGAGAGCTATACCAGTAACCCACGGTTTGCATCCTTTTCAAGAACAAGACCAGCTTCAACGAACGCATCAATTATCACCCCTAGAAAAGCTAAGGTATACAGGTACCAAATTCCTTTAAAATAGCAGAGAAATTAAAATAGTGGCTAGAGTGAGGGAAGAAGATGCCAGAAATTATGGATACGACAGGCACGTTTAAGTCTGGGTATACCACCAATTACTTCCAGAGGAGCATGTACAACATAAGCTTTTTCTCGAGTACCTCTATCTTTCATGCATTCCTGCAGAATAAGAACAAATCCGAGTTCCAGCCAAGAAAACTAATGCCTTTGTCAAATCTCATAATAAGCAACAGAATCGAAACATCTACATGATAGCAGTCTCTCTCCATAATACACACAGGGACCGATCAATTGAATAAGCATTCATAAAAAGAGATTGGAGTAACATGAAAAGGAAAATGAAATCACTATTTAGATTCTCTTTGCAGTCACTAAATCATTATGTTCAATTGCTTTGCGTAATTCCAAGTTTGTCAACATTGCTACCAACGTCATGGTTGGAGGCTCTAATACACATTTACCCTTTGTCTGTTTCAGAGTTACAAATTTACAGAAGCCAATAATTGCATAACTTGAATAAAGAATTACCAAACCCTTCAATCTTATATACACAGGACGTTGCTCCAAAGCATCCATTACTTTTGGTGAGACCCTCTGGAAAGACAATGAAAAGCAATTTATGTATTATGAAAAGTTAGACAATGAAAAAATACATTACAAAAGGAATAAAATGGCCATCTAAGTATAAAATTTCACCCGCAAAACGTCAGCAGCAACTTCAATTCGACTAGTATTCGAAAGCTTCAGCATTTGCACAGTCAAGTGTAATGTATTTGGCTTAATAAGAATGGATTTGTCAATTCCCAAACCTGTTGAGTCTTAAAACATTTGTCAGAAATTATGACATTATGAAGGAAAAAAATTGAACATAAGAAAAAAAAAATGCAGAAATAAGATTTTTCATGTGGATTAACTTTATTAGTTTGAAGAAGCGAATTCTTAAAGTTGTTGAGCTTGGTGACCATTTCATCCGGCAAGGTCAATGGAAGTGATACAAAATGAGTGTACCCAACGTTTTTGCTTTTAATTGCCTACAGGCGCACATAGAACCTTTAGGAATAAGTCAAACAAGTGGAAGAATAAATTTGTATTCATGATTTTATGAATCAATCACAGAGAAGGTAACATCCATAGTAAAGAATCTAGTTGATTGTGATAAAATCATGCTGAGTTCAAGCAGTTATAAATCTCTCATCCATAACATCAAATTTTACACTAAAATAGTAAGAAACAATCACATAACCAAATTCAGCTGAAGAAAACTTACTTGAGAAGTCGACATAGTATGAAAGCTGCGTTGGTATGGAGGAGAGAAATTGTATTTTTGCTTCTATGTTTCTTCTCTTTGTTGGGAAACTTGGGATGAACGGGTCAACTCACGTGATGTTTACCAATTTCTTTCAGTCGGATTCACCCACCAAAACAATTCATTCATATTTTAATGGGTTGGATCAGTGACTTTTTATATGAATAATATAGGGCAATTTTCACGTATATCAAACATAAAATTTATATTTGTATGTTATAATGAAGTTTGCATAATTACGCTATATAGCAAACATATTTACGCATAATTCACTATAGATATACAATTGAAACTAATTGTATAAAGCAAAGTGTATAAAACAAGAAAGAAAAGAGACTTGGCAGAAAATTGTATAAAAACGAATTGTATAATAATAAGTGTATAGAACGATTATATACAATTTGAATTTGTATAAAATGAGAAAGATAGAAAGGCAAAAGAGATTTGGGCAGGAAAATATACAATTAAATGAATTGCATAAAACGAGAAAGAGAAAAATTATATACAATTTGAATTTGTATAAAACGAGAAAGAGAGAAAGAGAAAAGAAACTGGGCATGAGAGTATTTTTATGGGAAATTTAGCTAACTAGTCAAAAGAAAATAACTTATTTAGTGATAATATCCATACTTTAATAATATTAGTAAACATGTCAAAAATGTCACTATTTTAAAAATAAATAATTATTCTGATATTATTAATATTTTCCCCTCATTATTTACACCATTTTTTCTCTCTCTCATATTACACATTTTCTATATTTATGTAATTGGATAGATATTAATGTCATTTTAATTTTTTTCTCTCTTTTCTTAAACTTATCAATTTCTTACTCCTACTATCTTCCTAATCAAATCCCCAAATTTTTCTCTTTTTTCTTACTCTTCTTTTCAATTTCTCTCCCTAACATTCTTCCAAATCAATTCCACAGATTTTCGATTCAATATATTAATATTTTCTATTATTCTCATTTAATTTTGTTGCAAGATTTGATTTGAAGATTAACATTGATTTGAGTATTATGTTTTTTAGATTCCTTATTTATTTACTTAGTGATTTTAGTGTTTTTTTCAATTTTTCAGATTCAATTTATTTAAAACATTTTTTAGGGTTTGAGACTACATAATTCTTTTTTCAATAGACGTTTTCAAGAGAGTTACTAGAGGTACTGGACAAAATAATGAAAGTTCATCTGATTTTTCATCATTTAATTTTTTTCACTCAAGAATTAAACAACAATGTAGGTTTCGCTTCTAAATCTAAGGAGGATATACGACGGGGAAAAATGTCTGAATCCGTTATGTGCAAAATCCCAACAAATTCATCACCATGAAGTTGAAGAAGACCAATTTGTTGGAGAAGAGGTATTTTTTTTTTTTGCATGTTCTGTGTCTTGCATGTTTTTTGTTTAGTAATTTTTAAGATTCAAAAAAATTCATGTTACAATGCATTTGCAAGTGTATATGGAATTTTTATTATGTTATAGTTAGTATTTTTTTTTTATTTCATATATTTATTGTATTTTGTGTTCTGTTTTTTTTTTGTTAGTTATGTCAATGTAACACATTATATAAGTTTGATTGTGCATATTTCATAGTTTTAATATTTTTTGTATTCATAGATTTGGATGTGTATATTGAATTTTGTTGCTGTTTTAGTCAGTATGTATTTTTGTATTTCATTGTTTTATTGTATTTTGTATCCATAGATTTGGAATTGTATTTCATATATTTAATTCATTTTGTATTCTGTTTTTTTTTGTGATAGTTATGTCAATGTACCACATTTAGTATTTATTTTTGTATTTCATAGTTTTATTGTTTTTTGTATTCATAAATTTGGAAGTATATATTGAATTTTGATACTGTTTTAGTCAGTATGTATTTTTATAATTAATAGTTGTATTCATTCAAAATATGTTGCATTGTTTCTGAATTTGACATTTTTTTCTAATTTGTATTTATTCTAAAGGTATGTCAACTAGTTATGTATTTTATTTAAGAATGAGTACACCAAATATTCAATTATTTCTTTTCAATTTTATATTTCATTCACTTTTTCATCAAATTAATTTTTTGTATTTTATATATTATTTTATAAAATTCTAAAGAAAAACTAGAATAAATAGAAATACAAATAAAATACATATTGAAATCAATACATACAAGATTTTTGAAGAAAAAAATAACTATATAGGGAAAAAAATATATGAATACAAATATATTTCTTAAATGACTATATAGATACATTCGGCATACCTATTGAAATGAATACAAACTAATAAAAACTATAATACATATAAATAGAATATATTGTGGAATAAATATAATTTTAAAAAGGTAAAAATTCTGAAGAAAAAAAAAACAAAATTTAAATTTTATTTTGATGAGAAAATTAAGTGATCCTTACCTTTTTCTGAAATATTCTCTCCCTTGATTTTCTCCCTTTTGTTATATAAATAAGATATATAACAAACTAAAATTTGATATTTTTACTGAAAGTGTTGCTAATGAGTCTTCTTAAATATTAAAATATTGATATTATAATTATAAGTGTATAGGACGAAAATATATGTATTTGCATGTGTACATACAATTTTCTTTCCCTTTATACAAACAGAAAAATAATTTATACATTTTGCTTCTGTTTGTATAAGCAAGAGAGACGAGGGTGACGAGCGAGATTAAGAAGAGTGGCGAGCGAGATCTGGGAGAGAGGAACAAAAATATATGTATTTATGCAATTTTTTCCTCTCGCTTTATACAAATAAAAACAGATTTTATACACTTGTGTTTGTATAAAAGTGAGAGGAAGCGAGCGAGAGATGAAGCAAGAGAGGAGAGTGGCGAGCAAGAGTTTGAGACAGAGATGTAACTGACAAACCAGTTTGCTACGGAACACAATTAAATCAAATGATGATTATAACAATTAATTTAATTTATTAATTTGTCATTATATACAATTTTCCCTTTTCAAAAACACTGATATTGATCCATTTTCAAACACTTCCAAATTTAACCTAACCTGCTTTAACCCACCCAAGTTCCGACTAAATAGTAAGAACGGAAACGCTTGAAGCCAAATATGAAGGGATAATTGACCCGAAAACGCTTCCAGTAGTATACATTTGCTCCGTACATGAGCATATGGAGGACAATGTATCCATCTCACATCAATTGATTTATGATATCATTGTTAATTTTTCTATTTAATCGAATTATTGATTTAAGATACTTGAATTTTATTTTTGTTAATCTTACTTTCACATCCAACATATAGTTATACGAATTTGAATTATTTACTTTGAAGGTATTACTAAATTTTGTAAGAATTTTGAAAAAAATAATATTTCTTTGAATGTAATAATTATCGGAAAGGATATTTTGTGTATTTATTTTAGTGTTTGGGCTCATCACGAAAAATTCCAACAAATTAAGCTCTAACCTTATGAGTTTGATGCAGTACATGTTAGATAGTAAAATAATACATATTATATATTCATTGATTTAGTATAAAATATGAATGATCTTTTAGCATTTAATACAAGATAACCAGTAAACTGATTGTTGGAGACTTGCTTTTAATTAATTTCTCAAATAAATGAGGAAAAGTCTCACTTGTGATGTGACAAGCAAATGGTAACGACATAGCTGATGCAAATTTTTAATCAAGGGTTTTAAGTAGGAATACTGCACATTAATTCAATCAAAAAATTGGGTCGGTCAGCATTTTAAAATTTTCTATTCAATTATTATGGAGCAACAAAATGTTAGTATACTTATAATTTAATATTAAAAGATAAAAGAAATTGGGAAACAATATTTTAAAGTAGAGGAGTTGACTGTGTGTCACCGTTCAAACTATTTTGATCTGAAAAAAAAATATAGTAATTAAATAACTTATTTAGTAATTCAATTCATTCAATTTTATGAAATGGTAATAATATGTCATAAATTTTTTGTATTGATACATGCAACAAACTAAATATAGAATAATCTTGATCCTTTATTTGTAATCTTAATAATCAGTTGATTGATTATCTAAATTAGATTGTTATCTTTAAATATAAATTTTAGTAATTTAATTGATTAAATATCTAAATTTGATTCTTGCCTTAATCTACTGTCCCATTAAGATTTTAATTAGTAATAAACTGATTGAGGGTCTAAATTCACTTCTACTCATAATAATTTCTCCTTTTTGGATATATTTTTGTTATTTCAATTTCAATGAAAAATTAAGAATTAAAAGAAAGAAGTGCAGTAAAGTAGAAACGTGGGTTGCGTCATTTATTGCTTTGATGCACATAAAAAGCCATTATGAAATTGCCAAGTTGATTACAAAAAATTTGCAATTCTGCTTTTACAAACTTACAAATATGAGAAACACAATAATATTATTTATTTCTGTAAACAAAAGATTCCCAACTCCATCGCAACTTTCCTACTATTTCTCGCATATGCGTAGCATTCATAATTATCTTCATTGACTATATTGTTACAAATTAAAAATACAAAAAAATTATATTATAATCTCTGCGTTTACCATTACTGATATCCCCTGCTTTTATAATAAAAAAAAAGAATATTTTCTTTTGTTCCTTACATTCAGAGACCCAAACAAAAGGTTGTTTCATTGTGAAATTGATTTGATTGCTGTGTTTTTCTTGATTAATTCTTATGAAATTCGGTAAAGAGTTTACAACGCATTTAGAAGAAACCCTACCCGAATGGAGGGACAAGTATTTGTGCTACAAACCCCTCAAGAAGCTTCTCAAGAACCTTCCATCCACCGCCGATAATCTTCCCGACGGCGCTGACAATCCTCCGCAGGACTGGTTCGTCAGAATTCTCAATGAGGAACTTGACAAATTCAACGATTTCTATGTCGATAAAGAGGAGGAATTTATTATTCGATTACAGGTTTCTTCGCTACTCTATACATACAAATATATCTTAGTAGGTCAATCAGAACGGATTGGGGCCGGCTAGATGAATCCATTATACTCTGCTACTCCCAATTTCTTGATATTTTATCTGAATTCTTGTTTGGTGCATATTCTTTTACCACATTAATCTTGTATATTGCACAAGGATTATCTCTACTGCTGATTATTCCAACTTCTAATTTAATTTCCATACTTTTGACGGATCATTAAAGTTGTGAAACAGGGGTTTACCTGTACTGCTTGTTACAATGTTGTTCTAGAGTATGGTGAATAGAATGTAGACACTTTATATTCTTGACAAATGTGGTGGGCCAACTTGTGCCATCACGACTAATTTCATATTCCAACAGCATAAGTACTGGATAACTCTTATCCACCAAGACTTGGTACATGTAAGAAATCACTCGATGAAGAGATTTTTAAGGTTTTATCTGGTGCTACACATAAAAGTTTGAAAGTAGCATTTGACTGGAGTTTTGTGAAAGTATTAATGCAGGGCAATTGCAATTATGGAAATTGATGACTGTAGTTGAAGTACAAAGGGAGGGAAGTAAATGTAAATGAGATTATGAGGAATTTGAGAGGGGCGACAACATTTTAATTGGCTGCAGCAAGCTGAGAGGTGACTGATATATGCAATAACAAATAAATAAGTGGTTAGGGAGAAGGCATCACAGGAGCTACTTGGAGAATATTCTTAGTTAAGCTGAAACATAAGAGTATATTGATGGTATATTCCACCTTAGTGCCTTCCCAAACTATTGAACTATTTTAAGAAATGACCCTACATATCTTAAATTATGATACTTCTGTCATAATCAATACGACCTTCGTTATTTTTAATCTTATAACGGTGGTCCCAAGCCGATTTATGGCCACTTTGATTCTACCAAGTTCCTGCTACCTCCCATCAATATAGGTATAGGTAACTCTAACTGCCAATGCTTTTGAGATCACAAATGGGAAAATTCACCTAGTTTTTTTTAAAAAAATGTACTTGGATTTAACTCTAGTCTCCAAGGTATTCACCCACTTCTTTAATTACTTTGCCAACTCTTGGGTGCTTAATCAACAAAACATCCTACCTTGATTTATGCAGTTAAATAGCGTACAAACAGCCAATCTATCCATCAATCAAACAACTACTTCTTTATCTCAGATCAGGTGTATGAATCCTCTTATACCATTCTACTCTATTCAGGTCCTTTTTATTGTAATACTTAATATAACATGTTTGAACAAACTGTTATATTGATTTTGGCCAAAGAGTGGTTAAAATATTTGCCTGCCATTTATATGATAATATGGAAGGATTAGCAGTAAGATGCACATTGAATTTGCCTTCAGCATCTACAGATGCAATTTTAATGAAATTCCACCATACCTGATTAAAAAAAGGAGAGATGTACATTAAGTTTGAAGTAATATAATGTACTAATAATTTATATTAATTTGAGTTCCAGAGATAATAAACCTTCACTTAAAAAAATATAAACCATTATTTTGGTCAAAGGAGAAAAAACAATCAGGTCACTTCATTTACACAGGTTTAGTATCAATTACCGCTAGAAGCCTGGAACTGTAGACTTGCTTTGATCAGATTGTTCAGAAAGTGACTGTTGTCCCGAATGTTAAGTATTTTTTTAACACCAAAGACAGAAAATTGTTAGAGTGAACCGATGCTCCACTGACTCATGTGGTTCCCTCATCCCCCATCACATCCCCTCCCCAAAATAAAAGAAAAGAAAAAGGACTTGAAAGGAGGAACTTTCATGTCATCATGTGTTGCATATGTGTACGACATGGCATCCCTAAACTTAGATTGCCTTAGAAAAGTTCTTCCAAATTTGATGGTGCTGCCAGTTAGTTTCATCGATGTTGTATGGTTACTGCCCAGTTTGGCAAGGGTTTGACGGTTTATTTCTCGTGTCCCACAACTTCCAGTTCATTGTGCTATTTTCAACTGCAAGTTTTGTTTGTTAATAAGAATACATCTCATGTGGGCACAAGCAGTGGATGAAGTAAGATAGGCACCTAAATATTGAATATAGAGCTGAACTTGCATATGAATTCAGTCACAATGGGTTGTGCTGTCTATATTGTACAGTTCTCTTCTTTGGTTGTAGCTAATGCACACATAAAATATATGAAATTCAGACCCGTGCTTTCATTATAGTGAAGTTCAATGGTCTTGAAATAATCGACATATGAACATTAACAACCCTAAAAATCACCATGTTTAATTAATAGCTGAGTAAATCAATGGTCTGAAGGCTTAACTTTATGCTCTATTTGTTTAAACTACACATAGTAGGAGCAGTGTTGTGAATGGCGAGCGCCTCATCGCCTTTGGCGAGAGGCGAGGCGAGGCCTCCTCGCCATTCCCCACTGAGGCGAGGCGGTATGCAAAAGGCGGCCCATGGCGACCTAATGGCGCCAGAAAAGGCAGCGCCTTTTTTATTTTTTTTAAAAAAAATATTTGACTTAACAATATTAGTCAAAATTAGGGCTTTTTTATATTTTCAAAATCTGCTGCTGCGCACTCTTCTCCCCGACTCTCTTCCCCTCGCGACTCTCTTCCCCTCGTGATCTCTTCTCCTGGTCTCCATCATCTTCGAGTTGCTACTGCTGAAGACCTGAGGTATACCTATTTTTTTCTGTTCTTCTACTTCAATTTTCGTTTCAGACTTTCAGTTCTGTTTTCTTCAAGTTTTCTTCGCTACTCTTTTTTCCCTCTATTTTCTTCACTCTCTGTTTTGTCCCAGATTACTGTAAAATGTCTTATGTTTTCACTGTGCTGTGAGTCTGTGACTGCTGTCCATTATTTTTTTGAAAAAAATAATAATTCTTTCTATAGTAATTATTATAGTATTTGTAAGATATGTAATTGCTATTGAAATTTTGAATATTATATGTGCAATTAAATATGTTTAATTTTTGGTGTTAATTGGCGCCTCGATTCAAAAAGGCGAGCGCCTCGCCGCGTGGCGAGGCAGACCCTTGTCGCCTTTTGTCGCCTCTCGCCGTCCAAAACACTGAGTAGGAGTTAGCAACGAGTCATGCTAGTGGCAGTCCAGAGGATTTTTTTTTGAATTCACTACTACTAACTAGTTGATCCTTGGATTCTTTGTACTGGCAAATTTAATTCTCAAGTTTGCTGCATACATTAAAGTTGAGCAGAAATGGTTGAGTTAAAAGCTTGCATCTATCAACCTTTTTAATAAGGTAAATACTTTTACTAATAATGGGAAAAGGCTGCATCTATCAACTTTTATGCTTTGTATAAAACTATTGTAGGGTGACAGATTAACTTTTAAAATTTAAATTGAAGCATTCTTTGTGGAGATAAAAAGCACTCAAGATTAAAAGTATGTGCTATTTGAGAGACATTTTTTACTTGTAGTGTCTTTTATCATTTGCATGAGCATCAATTAACTGGAATGGATTTTTTACTAGTTGAAAGTATAGAGAACATTTAATACTCTTTATTTTATAGTTTATTCTGCTAAGGCTGACCTGATATGAATTTAAATGGAGAATCATAGTTAGAGGATTTATTTAGCTGACCCCAACTTGTTTGGGGCTGAGTTATAGTTATTTTATTACTTTTCTCATTTGCAGTATCCTATAGCTAATGACAGTCGGTCTCTTACTTTTCCCCTTAATTTGATTAAGTTGGGTCTCTTTTAGTCTCCATAATGCTAGCTTTGTAAAGTTGCCAAATTTTCATGAATGACGAACATTTTATCTGAATCAGCATAGGCTGAGGTTAGGTCTTGACAACGACATTTGGTGGGATATCATAATGATGTTTCCCCTCCTTTCATCTTTGTTCTTATCAAAACAGGATGAAATTTGGAAGGGAGGGAGTTGGACTTCAATTGTTACTCTTATCTGTTTCATGCCTTGGGTGGAAAATTGGTATCTATCTTAGTCTTGTATTAGGATTGTTTTGTGGTGAAATGAACTATGCCATGTGTTATTTAGAAGTTCATTCTCTTTTGGATTTGTTGTTGTTTTGCTGTGGAGGATGACATTTGCTTGTGGTGTCAACTTGAAAAGCAAGTGCGCTGGTAGATGGAATAAGGGAAAATATTTTGGTTTGAATTATCAAGGGAACTTCTTCCATTTGGATTTGGATTTGGATTGATCTCTCTGATGGAGTTCCAGAGGGGGACAGAAAATAGGATTTCTTTAGTTCTCTCTTTTTCGTTGTCTTGGAGATGTAGAATAGGGAAGGATGGGTTCAATAGAATATGCCCCAGAGTAAGCAAGTAAGAATTTAGCAGTGAAAAAACAAATATATATTCAAATATGTGGGTATCAATTGTAATTGTCTTTGGTAAGGGAATTGATCCTATGTCATCTACTTCTATACCAGGAATTAAAGGAACGAATTGAAAGAGTGAAAGAGAAGAGTGGCAAAGGTGGAGCTCTCACAAAAGACAGTGAATTTAGTGATGACGTGATGGGTATACGTAAAGACTTTGTTGCCATACACGGGGAGATGGTTCTTCTTAAAAATTACAGCTCTCTAAATTTTGCAGGTACCACAGCATTTATACTCTATTTTAAGCATATATTGTGATTTCAGTTAGCTAGTTACAACTTGCAATTGCTCAAGCATTTGTGTTTCAAGTGTCGTATTGCTCCTGTTTTAAAGGAATAACTCAAGCACAAGTCTTGCTTTAATTTTGTGCAACATCAGCTTTCTATAAGAAATTGTTTTGTTCCTTTAGGTCTTGTTAAGATTTTGAAGAAGTTCGATAAACGAACTGGGAGATTGTTGCGTCTCCCTTTCACACAACTTGCTCTTGATCAGCCCTTCTTTACAACTGAGCCTCTGAACAGATTAGTTCGTGAGTGTGAGGAAAATCTCGAGCTCCTATTTCCTTTGGAAGCAGAAGTTGTAGAATCAGATGCTACTGCAGAAGAGCCGACGGGAGCAACTACTTCTTATGCTTCAAATGTTTCTCCGGCATTGCCACTTGGGGAAGAAAATGTGGATATATATAGAAGTACACTTGCGGCAATCAAAGCTATTCAGGGACTGAAGAAGGCAAGCTCCACATATAATCCACTATCATTTTCTTATATCTTTGGTAACCAAGATAATGATAGCACAGGCGCTATAACTGCAGAAAACTCTGATTCAGACCAGTCAGTTGCCTCTCAGAGTGATAAAGAGACAGATCAAGAGGATTTCCATCCACCGGAATAGAGTTCACCTTTCTAGTTTGCTTCGTTGGTCTTTGCTCAGTGCTTCGTTGTTGACATAAAATGGTTAGCTTCTTCATTGTATACTACTGTTCTGGAATAAATTGCTCTCTGTCGACAACTTTGAGCACCAACTGGACTTTAGTAATTCTTGGATTACTTCTCATTTTGTTTGATACTTTAGAGGGCAAAAACGTTTAAGATGTACATTCTGCGGAAGATGAATAACATTTAAGTTAGTCTTTTCAAGACTTGAACACTCTGCTTATAGATGCTACCATTTCTATTAATGGTGTGTTTATTATGTGTCCGATTTGTCAATCTGACTATGTCATCCGCTTTGATCAACAGATTTTTCATATAGAAAAGGGGTATTATGTTGTCCATCTTAGTTGTCAAATAAACTCTTCGACTCTGAGAGTGCACATCTGTCTTAGTTGTCAAATAAACTCTTCGACTTTGAGAGTGCACATCTAGACACCTCAAATTAGAGTGTTTGGTTGTCAATTGAGGTGTTTAGACACTTGCTTTCAGCTGAGGTCAAAGTTGCGTGTCTGTTTACGTATTATGCCTGATATTCATTGGTTCTTCTATTATGTCCACTTAAGTTGATTGGACGTTTATTCTTGGTAAGAATTAGAGAATGGCCTTCACATGTTACCAGTCATTCTCATGTGAAACTTCAGAAAGCTATAAGACCTCAAGCATTGATTGCTTTGTTAAATATTTTGATGAAGAAAGCTGGATATTTTAGCTGTATTTCATACATCAATCACTTTCCTAAGCACTATTTCGTGAAAATAATTCCATCCATCAATCAGCTTTCTTTTCATCCTATACATTCATGAACAAAACTTCATTACAAGCACCGTTGACACATGAATCAAAGAATTATACAAGACAATAGGAAAAAAGAAGATCATTTTTGAGTCTCGACTACTCTGGTGATTTTCCTTTTACATGCTCTTGTCTTCATCGTAGTTGAAAGGCAGGGGTATAGACTTGGAGGCACGATATTTCCCAACATTATTTAAGTGCTCATTTTCCAACCTGAACAACAAAAAACAGCAGAAAAACTACTACTGTTAGAGAAAACCAGTATCGGTGTATCTGACCATGTTATATTTATTGTATATATCAATGTATGTAAAAGTTCTTTAAATAGTCGGAGTATAGAATTTAAACTGACCTGAAAAAGTTCCACAAGCCTCGGCGAAGGATTTCCAAACAGGCAACAATTGCAATAAAAGCTTTCTTGTGCAGATGAGGTAGTTCTTGAAAATCTAGAACCAACTGCATCCATACTAGTCTCAGAATAATGTCAAGAACCTGCATTTAGACTCAAAATCATCAAAAACTTAATCCCACTGCAAGTATTTTTAATAGTTAAGTTTTGAATTCTGTGTCCACTTACAATGGCAACAAAGTAAACAATCTTGTGTGGAACAAGTAGCTTGTCTCTCAACCAGGGGTTTTTCGAATTCCTTTGCAACAGACCCCAATCTATGACGAGGTCCCAGTAAGTGTTTGCAATTGTAGTAATTCCTGAAGTTGATGCTGCCATTACTTTCCAAAAGGTCCCTCTCTTCTGATCATATAGTGTTCTCATTACAAGAGCAACAATAGTTGAGAAATATTTGAGGCTATTAAGCCCTTGCATCGAATCTTTCTCTTCAAATAAGCGACGAAGACACTGCATATATCATGAAATCATACGAAGCACCATATTACATAATTGTCAAGATATCTATAGTGGGAAATGGGAATGATGATTTTGCGGTGTAAAAATTCTCAAACCTGAATAAACCGAGACCAAAAGGGAATAATTGCAACAACTATGTACAAGATCTTATAAACATTGCTGTCCTGACATGTATTTGATCTTGTTTTGAAGTTGCCCCATATGTAGTAGCAGACATAGAATTGCAAACTCCTAATTGCTTGAACCTGAAATACAAGAGCACAGTTGGTTTTTCGCGATAAGCACAGGAAAATTTGCACATTCTGACTGAATCATCAACATTTTGGTATAATGTATAAGTTTCCAATATGAAAAAGGCAGAGTGTCAAACCTGGCTGGTAAGTTGATCTGCCAATATGAAATCTGGTAGAGTAACCTGTAAATTGATGTGTAACTAGTTAGTATGTACGTATTTCCTGTGATATTGAAGTGTGTGAATCTGTATATCTCTTAAACTTACAAACACCAACTCTGTGAATCTGCTGGTACCTTATAGAGGGGAGCGCACAGGCAGTGCCAGGCAGTCCTTAGAAAGAAGAAACGACTTGAACGATATAAAATGTTCAGAGGACAAAAAGTTATTAGAAGAAGAACCTGAAAAAAGAAGATTTAAATCATTAGTGGTTTTTGTGTAGATCAGTTGTAGAATGAAAGTAGAAGGAAACTAATGAATCTAAACTTACAAACACCAAGACAAGTGGGATCAGCTCTATCACTGTCTCATAGCTTCCTGTTTTCGGGTCCATATCCATATCCAGGTGGAAGAGTGAAGCAGCCAATGCAAGTACTGAAACACCAGAAGCAAGGAGGAAAACTTGTCTGTAACCTAACTCTGTTCCCTGCTTGAAGCCAAATATGAAGGGATAATTGACCCGAAAACGCTTCCAGTAGTATACATTTGCCCCGTACATGAGCATATGGAGGACAATGTATCCAAATAGGCTGCAATGTTAGAGCTTCATTACTCATATGTATTGCTTAAACATGGTTTCTCTTGTAGACAGACATCAGGAAAGAATCAATACGAATTTGTAGAAGTCATATGTTTAGTTCACCTATAGAGTGGAAATATGTTATTCATATACTTATCACGATCCTTATGCTCTAGAAGGTGCTGTGCACGTACCGCTACAACAATAGCTGCCACTAATGCTATTGAGCAGCCAAAGAACAGACCTGTAGGTGAAAAGTACACCAGTTACGAAAATGAACATATGGTTATGATGCAGTGTACGAACTTTTGCTAAGCACATATCCTGGATGAATTTTGATTAGATAGGAAGAGAGTGCTTATGCTAATAAGGATGTATGCTTACCCATGAAAAATGTTACTCGGTGCGTTTCTCTTTTAGCTTGTGGTCTTAAATGTTTCATTCCTTTCCTTCGATTGCCATTGGCAAAATGTTTTACGAACGTGACCTCCACTCTTTCTATGAGCTTGTTAACCTAAGGAAAAGCATAGATTGATTGAGAAGTTCAAACTTCAAACTATAGTTGCAACTCGAATAAACGAAGGAAGATGCACCTCATCTGAGTTACCAAGATCAGATTTATCAACCATATCTGAGTATGATTTAGAAGCTTTCCTTGAAGTAGTCTGTATCAGTAAATTGCAGTGTTAAAAGGCAAAACTAACAAATTCTACTTTATATTGGCAAATAGTTATGGATAACTTCAGTGTAGTACCTTATCATACTTCTTCATGATCTTGGAGAACGCCAACACATTTAATAAACTAATACATTAAGTAGCAAAATGTTAGTTAAATTGAACACTAAAACAACTATAAGTGGGAGAAAAGAATTGCACCATTACCGGTAGCTTTTCAGAAGTCTAAGCTTTTTATAGAACTCAACAAAAGCCTTTTTCATTTGTTCTTCGGCTTTTTTGAGCTCATCTTTGCTGAATTTTACGTTTGCTTTTGAAGTTCTGATCACATTTTTCAAAGTTGAGATAGGTGTTGCGGGATCAATATTGATTTTTACATTGTCCAAAATCTCTATTGGAGCAGGCCTAAAACGCATGAGATTCTTCTTTTCTTTAGATGTTGATTCCTCTTCCAGAATTTCTTCACCAGTCATCTCAACTTCTTGAATTGCCTCCATATGTGCCCCACCTTTAAACACAAATCTAAACTAATTACATATAGGTCACGGGTTTGAGGCATGGAATCAGCCATAGTATTCGAAAAATTGGACTAACCTGGACTTCTGATATGAGTAGGAACTACTAATCCTGGAGACGAAGTAGTATCATCATCCATCATTACTTGGTCACTACGCATACCAATCGAAGGTTTATCAACCATAATTCTTAGAGCAATAAGTGCATCCATTTGTTTACTCAATTCATCAGCTTCATCCTTCACTTCCCCTACTTTTTTCTTGTAAAAAGTTATCACCTTGTTGAATTCATCATCAAGTCTTCTAAAGAAAACCATCTCATATTCTCCACCTTGTTCAGATGACATAAGAAACATAGTTTGATTGTGTCCTTGTGACCCTTCTTGCTGCAGTGAACTTACTAAAATAACTTCTTCATCTTCATTGTCAGCTCTACCAGGTGAATCTTTGAAACTGAATCTACTTTGTAAACCACTAAAAGCTCTGTACATAGATATCCTTCTCTTTAATGAGCCTTTTGGTGTAGCTGCAACTTCAGGTAACGGTGCATTCTTCTTCTTGAAACATGATATGTCTTTCAACACACCTTTTAGATAATTATAATCCATATAGGCTTCTTGCCATTCAGGGACCATTTGGGATGTAAATTCTTTCCCAAATTTCATCTTTATCAAAAAAAGTGGGGGTTTTCTCTGTTTTACTCAGAATGAACAAGATCGGAGTTTATATAAGAATGTTGGCTTGGGGTTTTTGGGGTTGTAGCCGTCAGTGAAGAAAAGGTCAGAATCAAAACTAGCAAAGGTTGTCGTTGAAAAATAGAAAGACAAGATTTTGGTAAGACTAGTCTTGGTAAAATCAACAGTTTTTCTTCTTCATTTCTTGATCTTCAAATACTGTTTAACAATGGCGGCACCAGCAGCAACCCAGAAATTCACTGTGCAATAAATTATACTAGTACCAAGTGGGGGCTCTGTCAGAGAGGTAGCCTCTTCCTCTCAACAATGGACAGAGCCACAGTTAACTGTGGTTGCCAATTTTGAACTATTCACTAATTGACTAAATCTTCTTACGATCGTTTGATAATGATCACATTTATGATTTCTAACTATACACTTTCTATCCTACCTCATTTATTTTCGTTCTAAATATGGAGAATAATCTCTCCGTATGATTAAAATAAAAATAAATAGAATTTACTAAAATATTACTATTTGATACTTTTTTAGTCTACTATGATATTTATAAATGGACCGAGGTAATATTATACTGATAAATATAAATATGAAAAAATGAAATAAGAGATTATTTAAAAAGGGAAGAGACATAAAGTAATTTTTTAATTATACATACAAAATCTTAATTAAAGGTGGTTGGCTAATTTGTTTACACGATACGTCTTAGTTGTTCTACTTAGCTAGATAAGGAAAATGTATTATAGAGTACTAGTTAATATTTTTTTGCTTTTAATGAAACTAGTTTTTGGGTACGCGCCACGCGCGTGTGGCCATATAAATAAAAATATTTTTGTGAAGATTATATATTAGCAATATTTTCAAGTTATATTATGTGTTATAAAATAGAAAATACAAATTACATGTTCTTAAAATTGATAAGTATCCTATATGGTGTTTTTGTTTCTAAGATCCAAAATCCAAAAAACTATACAACTACAATATTTAAATGAATAAGTGAAATGTTATGTGCTACGTTAATGAAATATGTGTAAAATCAGTAACATATAGAAATCTTTTACCGTAAAATTAATGTTGTGTGTTGCAAATATTAAGCCCTAGCAAGGAAATTAAATAATAAGTGTCATGAGTGTATTCTTCACTAAGAAATTTCTGTGACGAATCCAACAACATCCATAGCTGAAATTCTTGCACAAATTCAACAATGTTCATAGCGTATTTTAATAGTCTTTAACTTTGACATTGATTGAGAAAAAACTGCTCAGAAAAATGATATACTCTTCTTTAGAGCCCATAAAAATGGAGAGGAGACTTGAGGAAAATAAAAATTATTCTTGGCTTTATATAATACTTTCACTTTAAATGATTAATTAGTCCCTTTAGCTTCTTTTCATGTATTTATCATTGAAAATAACATATATTAATATATTAACTATGAGATTCATTGTATTGAAATCTACAACTTTTAAGATTCTAGCAATGTAAAGGTAACTGCTTCTATATTTTAGTTAATGTGCAACTTAAATCTCTACCTATTTGCTCTCATTAACTAATATTTGTCTCTTCATTTTCTTTAACATTTAGATTATTTAATTTTCATAACTCTTCAAATATTCTCAATTCATTAATAGTAAAAAAAGTTTACTGCTTAATATTTTTTAAAAATAAAATAATCAAATATGAATATAATATTTTTATTTAGTATAGGGATAAAATGGTAATTCAACTTTACATCTTGAAACTTCCCACTTATAATATAATATGATTTAAACCTAAATTTTTATTTATTTTATTGAACACGAGATCATTTTATGTTTATAGGACCACACTTATTTCAACAACCTTTACTTTACTTCCTCCCCTACATATTAAACAGTGCTTTTAGCTTCAGTTTAAAAGAGTTTCTTTTAATTTTTTCTTAATTACAATTTTCTCTTTTCAAAAAGAATGATTTTATTTTCTTTTTAGCCTGTTTAAAGAAGAACACCCTTTTCCTTTTTTGACAATACTTTAACTTTAACTTTCCACGTTGTATATTTAAGATCACAATATTAAAAGGCATTTTGATACATTTGACATAGCTTTAATTTAGAACCACAAGGTTAAAAAGTTTTCTTTCTTTTCTTAAGTTACGTTATAAGTTAAACTATGTCATTCTTTTTTAAATGGAGGAAATAATACTTATAATTTTTTAGTCACATAAACAAAAGCTCAAATATGAGAGAAAACAAATAATGTCTTGTTGTTGATGATAAGAAATGTCATTTAGTAGACGTTTGACCATGTGATATCATATCACGATATGATATCGTGAAATGAAATCAACATTTGGACATGCGATTTTACACTGATTCCATCTCATGATTCCATATAATGGGATGTGATATCATATTCTCCAAAAATCATGATATGAAATCACGTGAGAATACCATATCATGATTTGAGTTATTTTAATACAAAAATTGATCCACAAGTTTATATTTTGTTAAAACAATCCCACATTTATATCTAATAACCATTTATTTCACATGTAAATAAAATTTATAGTTACATCATTACTTTTTAAAATTTATCATTCTTACCGACATAAGATTTATTATTTTCACCAACATATAATCACTTTAACTCACACTTCACGGTTGTTGAATAATAAAATTTTGAAGAGCCCATGAAATGTGTTTCATTTTTACTCAAATATATTGATGAAACAATTACTTAAGTGGAGAACAAATAACTTTATAATAATTTATATATGATTTACGATTTTTTTTATTTATTTGATAATATTAAATAAATAATTGAAATTACTTTAATAGTTTTAAAACTTATGAAATTTTTATATTTACGAGAAAATATTCAATATTAAAATTTCATATCGCATATCCTAATAAAAATTTCAATTTTATCTCATGATATCATATCATATGATCAAAACGGGCCCTAATAATTTGAATTAAAATAAAAAAATTAGCTTGAAGGTGAAGGAGTAGTTTTGAAATAATTTAATGATGACTACAACCATTCAAATAGAAAAGAAAAGCAGGGAGAAGACAAAGTTTGTATAATATTATAGCAAAATGTGTCATCAAATCTCTGTCAAAAGATACAAAGGCATATTATCTCATCCAATTGGATAAGAAAGTACCATTTACCAAACTTTCTTCTTTCTTTCACCATTACCCAAAGTTGTTGACATTTTCTTTTTTTATTCCACAATAATTATTTGCAATCGTTATAGCCTTTACTTTTAACTTTTTTGGATGCGGAGTAGGTAATAGCTTCACTTTGAAATAGCCTACAAATTATAAAGGAGATGCATTTGTTACTATAATTTTAATAATCTCAATCGATTTTTAATTATCAAATCAAAAGAGTTAATTTTTCACTGAAAAAAGATTTAAATATGTCATCAAATTTTCAGAAAATGCTCATTTATATCATTCAGTTTGGCTCATTTATGTCATTGTTGTTAAAGAAAGAGCTCATTCACACGCCCTTTTATTAACTCCGATTTTACAACCATTTTTTTCATGTTCCTAATTCACATTGTATTTTGAATAAAATAAAACAAAGATATTTGATAACTTATGCTAGTATTTATTATGAGGAAACATTATTAAACCAGATATTCTGGTAATGTAAATTCAGACAAAATGTTACTATATAAAATAATCTTTAATTGTATGATTATTTTATGTTTTACTTCCAACCAGAACCAGATGTCACCTAGAAATAGATGATATATATGCTGCAAGTGTTAACAGTGAAAGAAGAAGGTTGATGAACAAACACGACCCTTTTCCTATATTCTAATAATTTTTTTTAGACGTGTTCTGGAAGTCCTCACAAAAATGCATTTAAAATATTTACTGTACTAAATAAGAATATAATAGGCACGTAAAATGAAATCCATGATGTAACACAATCCACATCATGATTTGAGTTTTTAATTTATTTTTTTTTGTTATATGCATATATAGTATTCAAGTAAAAAATAAATAAACGTAACAAAACCAAAAGATAAACTTTATATCCAGATCGACTCAAACAGTGACAGCATAGACAAATGTGGATTGATACATTTACCATAAGGTCAAAGTAAATAATGCAGTGTTCAATTAATATTTTTTAGAGTTTTATTCTCCAAAGTAATAGATGTGTCATGTGTGCATGTAAAATAAGTTCTACGTAGTATAACTCGTATATAAATAAATTTAGCTATAGGCTGCAAAATAGAATTAATTGCATGAAATAGAAAGGTTCCCCACTCATCAATTATGCTCTTAAATTATATATTGTACTCATTTGTTGTATCGTTATCACTACTTTACACAAATTTTATTGCATCTTTTTGCAAAAACACAACACATAAATATACTCTTTAATTTGGTTTTTGAATAATATTTATACTTTTTAATTTTGAGTGTGTACAAGTAGACACTTAAACTTGTATAAAATTGAATAAATAGACACACATGTTCTGCATGTTATTCTACATGTCATTTTTTTGTCCTACGTGATGTCTTACGTGTATTGTGTCATGCAAGACTCGTGTGTTTATTTATTTAAAAGTTGGATAATTAAAATATTTGTTTGTGCATTATGAAAGTTAAATGTCAAAGTTAAAATTTGAAGCCAAATTCAGGGTCTAATAATATATATATTATGCCTTTTGCAAATTGTTGCACCATGGACCTGTTTTGTGTACGTGTCTTTCTTCTTCCTTTTTTTCTTTGATAGTAAATTTAAAAATTTATTTTCTAGTTAATGTTAAAATGATTTTATGTGACAACAAATAGAAAAGAATTACTTTTATATGATAAACTTAAATATCATGACTTTTATATGGTATTTACGAATTATAAAAAAAATGTTTCTTTTTGTTAATTCTGACTTTTATGTAACAAAATATATTAAATAACAATAATATTTGCATGATAAATAAAGCTGAATAACCATCGATAAGATATAATCAATTTTACAAGATGTAAACTTTTTTTTTTTTGGACATATGTACATTTACTTCTGTTCTTCTTCTTGATCAAACTTGGTTAATAATTCTTTATCTTAAACTTTATCATCATTATTATGTGTTTCTTCTGTTATTCCATTCGAATTTAAAGTGATATTTTATTTGTGGACCAAGTTGTTGGAATATACATACAATAAAAGATCTGAGTTTCAAATAATATGATAAAGACCATACGATAAAATGGACAGTCAAATTCACGCCGAGAAAATCAAAACGCGTTATAAATTCATAATCCATATAACCTACTTCATGATTTCCATCGTTATATATAGGACTAATTCCTTCTAATTTTTCGTCCATCTAAAAGCTTATAAATGAAATTTGACAATATCAAATTGATCAAAAGATACTTACAATCAACACGTAGTGAAATTTGTAATTTAAAAATAATATAGATTACATACTATAACAAATAAAAACGATCTGATTATATTATAATATTCTTTTAGAATATCCATGTGTAAAATTCATATGGCTTTGTTAGACAAATAGTTTCCTTTGCCTCGGTCTATGTTTTTGGTGGGCTGCTCTATGTACTTGAGAAAAGAACAAAGCAAGAAAATAAGCGTGTATTTAATTTAAAAATAAATTGATTTTTTTTTATTTTTTAGTTAAAATATATTAAAATTAAAAGGGTAAACATATTTAAAAAAATAAAATTAACATAGATATAATAACAAATTCTGACCAAAAGGATTTTTCTATTATCTAAACTATATTGTATTAGAAGACTAATTCCATTCAAATATTCATGTATTCTGACAAAGAGAAGTGATTAATATCAGGTCAACGTTGGAGCTAAAGGTTCAGATATCGATTTGGTCAAATCCAATACCACTTATTCAAATAAAATGTGTTTATGTTAATAAAAACTCATTAAACTTTCAATAATTAATGATTGAAGACATTGAGTGTGTTTGGTACGAAGGAATTTCCAATTTTCTCATGTTTGGTTGGGACAAAAGTTTTGGAAAATATTTTTCAAATCAACTCATTTTCCTCAAAATTAAGGAAAATGACTTTCCTTAAAAAATTAAGAAAAACATTTTCCAAAATCCTCCTCTAATTTCAAATTACTTTGGAAAAACATCAATTTAAAAAAAATATTTTCAATTTCAAAATTTTATTTTTTCACCCGATCTCA